>NW_017306740.1:640724-647954 GCF_000935625.1 Nanorana parkeri
TAGGGTTTTTTAAAAATACATTTTTATTTCATTTTTATAAAAAGCTGACTACTTGTATTCCATGTAATTTTTAAAGCTAGAATGAATCATCAGCTACACAAGCACTACACTGTACAGTAGGAATTAGAAAGTGATACAGCATCTGGTGCTTAATCCTCCTTTTCTAAAGAAGGAAATAAAATTTGAATGATCTGGCACTAGTTTATACGGATTAAAATCATCCTTATTATCAGATTTTTAAAATCTGGCTTCAGTTCATTAGAATTTTTGTTTCTTCTTACTACTAATTTTCTGTCATCCTAATCAGCAATTGATGACAGTGTTGAATGTTTAGTGTTTTACAATTCTTACATGGGTAAACTGAAATGTTTGATAATTAATATATGTTTGTGAATTACATACATTTGAATTCTATCATAGAAATAGAACAGATTAAGCATTCCAATACAAGACTGATAAAAATGGGGGTCCAGTGGGAAGTATATTTATATGTAAGAAAAAGCTTTTGGGTCTATTCACTAAGCTGCCGTAGGCAGCCGAGTGAATGCTGTTCGGCTATTCACTTCAGGCTTATACGGCTGATTTCAGGCGTATATCGGCTGAAATCAGCCGCACATCGGCTTGCTTCGTGTGGCTTGGGGTCGGCTCGGCTATTCTGCTTGGTACCTCTGTGGTACCGAGCAGAATAGAAAAACTGTTAAAAAAGTAGAAAAAATACAATATAAAATGAGTGGGTGGAGCTAGCAGTGACAGCTAGCTCCACCCAACTGTTTTCTATTGGCAGAGCGGTTCTGCTGCCGTCAGAAAAAAACCACCATAGGAATGCATAGCTACATTCCTATTGGCTATTTCAATTGACAATAGCCAATAGCAAACTAGCTATTGCACACACCCTCTGCTGCTGTCAATCACTAGAGGGGACCTGATGGAGAACTTCAGGTCCCCTCTGCTGATTGACAGAAGCAGTGGGCGGGTGCAATAGCTAGTTTGCTATTGGCTATTGCAAATTGAAATAGCCAATAGGAATGTAGTTATGCATTCCTATGGTGTTTTTTTTTTATTCTGATGCCAGCCAATGGCTCCGATGCCAGAAGAAAAAAAAAGACAACAGGGCAGGGAAAGGTTTACTCTGCTTGATCAAGCAGAGTAAAACTTTCCGGGAGAAAGTGTTTCTCTCCCGGACGTCTGGGACGTACCTAGTACCCTGATCTGTCTGTGCAAGTGGCCGGAGCCAGCCGTGAGCCGCCCGGCCAACTTCGGGAGCTCTACGGGCTAGAGTGAATAGCCCCTACAGCAGCCCTTTGGTTCTACTGATGGGGTCCTAGGGCCAAAGTTAGCCTGGGGCCAAAGCTAGCCAAAGGATCAGCTGAAGCTACGGGTAGATCCTTCGGCAGCTTAGTGAATAGACCCCTTTATATTTGTGCCACTCATATCCATATCTGAAACCTGAAACACTTTTTTTTGTAATTAAAAACTTTCTTCATCATCTTTTCAAATGTATGTTACATGGTTACATAGTTAGGTTGGAAAAAGACACAAAAGTCCATAAAGTTTAACCTATAGAGAAACATAACATACAAAACATACGCTGTATAGTGAGGCTAAGAGAATCTTTATCCTTAAATTAAAACCAATATAAAAAAAAATATCCAAAACCATAAGCAAATAAACTTTTGCAATAAATCACATTAAGACAAATACAAAACACAAAAAAGTGTCATATTTATAGGGTCAAATTTATAAGAATAAAACACAGTTCCACTGACGTTTTGTTATATATAAAAAATTATCTTCAAAACCATATGTACAGAAGGAGGAAGGAGAGAAGAAACAAGAGAGAAGAGAAAGAGAGAAACAAAAAACCTACTATGAGGGTTTTTCACTAACCTGCTGAAGGCAGCCGAGTAAATAACCGAGCCGAAGTGAAAAGAGCCGAATGGCGTTCGGCTATTCACTTCAGCTCAGTACGGCTGATTTCAGTCATACAGCGACTAAAATCAGCCATACATCGGCTGCCTTTGAGCAGCCAAACATTCTCTGCATGTTCGGCTGAGCTGAAGTGCAGGAGGAGTTGACTCAGCTGATCCAACATCTGGATCAGCTGAGCCGAAGCTCTCATAGGGGCCGAACGGCAGTGAGTGAATAGCTGAATGCCACTGAGCGGCATTAAGCTCGACTATTCTGCTCGCTGCCTCTGATTACACCCCCTTCCTGTCCAGGCCATTTTTAAATATTCAGCGCTGCAGTACTTTGATTGATGTTTATTCCGTCATGCAATGCTGTACTGAAATTAATTTTATACCATATTTTGGGGACAGATAGAGCTTTTTTTTGGTGGTATTTAATCACCACTGGGGGTTTTATTTTATATATAACAAAAAAGTAACGAATATTTAAAAAACAATGGTTTTCCCTTTATTATTTTAGAAAACAATTATTTCAAGCCTTAAACATGTCAAGCCTTAAATTTGTGCGCGCCCGCGCAATCGCAAAAAAACACCGTAGCCAAAATTTGCCATAGGCGACGCTTTAAAAGATTTTACCGCTCATCACTTTAGTGTTATCAGTGATTGATGGCCATAGAATTATTGCTCTCATTGCGTCATTCGCAGCTATATGTAACACGTGCAGCATAATTGGTGCAATCATCATTTTTGCGCGTAGGCGCATGTAACACATTTTTGCGCATCTATGTGGGGGTGGGGGACTTTTAAAAAATGTGTGGGGTTTTTTTTGTTTTGTGTGTGTACATTTGTATTTATTTTGTGAGCATTTTTTTGTCCTTTTTTTTTTTACACTTAAAGCAGAACTATGGGGTCAGTGTTTTTCCCCATAGTTCTCCTTAGGGTAACGGGAGGACACAAACTAGCGTCCTCACGTTACCCTAAGCTCAGTATACCGTGAGCTACAGCTCGCGGTATACTGAGACGCCGGAGCGGATCCCGACGTAGATGCGGGATCCGCCCAGCTGCGTGAGTGACAGCTGGCTCTGCCTATCTAGAGGCAGAGCCATCTGTATCCGCCCCCTCCCCCATTCGTTCCGCCAGTCAGCGCTGGCAGATCGGAGCGGGGAGAGGTGAATCCAGCCCCTCCCCCTGTCACGGCAGAGAGCCGTGACAGGATCGAGAGGCGAGCGAACCCGGTATGTGTTTGTTCACCTCCCGATCTACTGAACCGACCTGTGACAGTCTCATTGTCACAGGTCGGCTAGAACTATGAGGTGATTGAAAAGCACTCACCTCATAGTTCTCCTTTAACTTTATTGTTATCACATAGGATGCTCCTATGCGATAACAAATTACAGTTAAAGGTCCCCTTTATGGAGACATCAGGGGTCTCTAAGACCCCTAATGTCACCTAGGGACCACCAGAGAAGCTGATGAAGCACAGATCTGCTTCATCAGCTTCTCTCCGGTTTCTGAACCGGAGAGTGACAGAGGAATGCGGAAGTGATGTAATATACATCACTTCCTGCATTCAAAGACCGGGAGGAGAGCGAAGAAAGATTGCGGACTGAACTCCCTCTGTTCTCAGTGAACAGAGCCACATCGCCCAGGACGAATGGACACCTGGATCACGGGGACGATGGCGGCGGGGACAGCAATGGCGACAAGAGGTAAGGAGGAGGGGGATGCACCCTCACATGCATCATACAAGCGATTGGGTGTCTTTACAGACGCCGGACCGCTTGTATGTAAACGGCCAGCAATTGCTGGCCGTTTAAAATCCTGGCGGGTTCACGCTTGTGTGCACCATGGGGCGGGCATGAAGGATGTCTAAAGACGCCCACCCGCATCCAGGAGACTCCCGTCCGGCCTGATTTAAATAAATGTAAAAAAAGAAATTTGAAAAAAAAGTTAAACCAATAAAACATTTTTAAAGAAAACAATAAAAAAAACAGTGTGGGGTCCCCCTCCCAAACCATACCCTTTAGGTCTGGTAGGAAAGTTAGGAGGGACCCCATTTAAAAAAAATGGCAGGGCAGGAAAGGGGGGGATGAGCGAGGACCCCCCTTTCTGCCATTCCAGGCCACATGTCCTCGGCCCTGGGAGGGTTCTTATCCAGGGTCCCCCCTAGAAAATAACCTTGTCCCCATGCTGATGGGGACAAGGGCATCTAGCCCACAAGCCCTGGGGCCGTTGGTTGTGGGGTCTGCAGACAGGGGGGGCTTATTCACATCAGGATACCCCCTTTAATAAAGGGGCACCCAGATGCGACCCCCCCTTGGGAATGAGTAAGGGGTATCTGACAGATACTGACAAAATATAAACAATTGGGTGGAGCTAGCAGTGACATCACCGCTAGCTCCGCCCAACTGTTTACATTTGTCCAGACCTGACAGTCTGCCCGCAGGTCCCAGATATATAAACAGCACAGTGGACACAGGAACATTAAGATCTCTTGACATGGACTTGTAACCTTGAGATTGTCCATGCTTTTCCACAAAATCTTGGAATGCAATTATTTCTTGCCATTTGGAGAATGTGCCAATAATTTTGCCCAGTTCATTTTTGGAGTTTTCTGTGGAATGTGTCAGATTTGGCTTTTTGTCTCCACTTTTTCATGTCATATGAATATAAACAAAATAAATAAACATGAGAATGCCTAAACATTTGCAATTGCAACAATTTTCTGAGAGAAGTGGTGCATTATCTGACAGAAATGCAGGGGTGCCATTATATCTATATATAGAGAGAGATATATATTATTTATCTCTCTCTCTATATATACTGTATTTTTGTAGAAGACTATACTTTTTCTTAAAAATATTAACCTAAAAATGGAGGGGCGTCTTATACACGGGGGGCCGAGAGGGGAACCGCGGTTGCGAAACTGCTGATACCTCTGCAAACTAGCCTCACGAGTGAAACTTCCGATTGCAGAGACAAGCTAACAGGTTTCCTCCAACCATGAGCCTTATGTACCCGACGTCGGGGGTTTCTGGAAATGTAGGACAGGGAACGGAGAATTTAACTGTAGCCTCGCTATCCCAGGAACCAGGAATCTCATCCCAGTAGCAGGCCTGGTACCCCAGAGGTTCCCCAATGCCTCATTCCTACCCCACCAGCCCCCTAAATCGATGAGTCCGGGGCCTTTACCCTGCCCTCGTGCCCGGACATTCCCTCCACGGTTGGATGGGCTAAGTGGCTTTTATTGAACGGGTTCTATTGCAGGTGAATGAGTTCTGTGAGGGCGTCCTGGTAATCGGGGGGGACTTCAACCTACACCTAGACCCACTAGTCGACTCCACCAACCAGGCATCCCACATGCCCTTTGCGGCGTTAAGACGCCTCAAAAAATGCCTTCATTCCCACCAGCTATCCGACATATGGCGCATTCATCACCCCGACACCAGGGACTATTCCTTCCACTCGACGGTCCACGATACCTATACACGCATCGACTTCTTCTTGATACACCACAGCCACCTCTCTAGGGTCTCCCACACAGAGATTGGCAACATTACCTACTCGGATCACGCCCCGATCACTTTATCAGTGGCGCTGGATCCCCAGGGACCCCGCAGCTGGCGATGGCGACTCAATGAATCGCTTATACAAGATAGCGAGTTGTTACCAGAAATAGAAAGAGACTTCCGCTCCTATTTCTCACTTAACTCCATACCGGACTGCTCACCTTACATCATATGGGAGGCACACAAAGCATACATAAGAGGTACCTTGATCAAACACCTGCTACAAACCATTAGAGCTCACCCTGACATCAGGGGATTGATGGTGGGGGGGACCACCCACAAGGTAGTGCCGTTTGCCGATGACCTATTGTTTTTCATAACTGAGCCGGTCACCACGATGCCCAACTTACTCGCAGTACTACGAAGTTACGGTGAGTTATCTAACTATCACATCAACACTCAGAAATCGACGGCCCTCAATCTAACGGTCCCCCCCCCCATGATAGCACGACTCACACAGAACTTTCCATATCAGTGGTCTTCCACATCTTTAAAATATCTGGGGGTCCACCTGCCTCGACACCTCACGGAAACCTACAGTCTTAATTTCCTACCTCTCCTACAAAAGGTCAGGGCAGACCTACAAGGGTGGTCTCGGTCTACGGTCTACAATTTGTTTAATGCAACATCATTAAACAAAACATCCTCCCACGCTTCCTATACCCCTTCCAAGCCCTCCCAATACGAATCCCACTGGCGTATTTTCGGTCCTTACAGGCGATGGTGTCCAATTTTATTTGGGCCGGCAAAGTCCCTAGAATCCGACTACCGATCCTACGATGCCCTAAAGCATCGGGTGGATTAGCTTTACCTGACTTTCACATCTACTATGTGGCGTCTCACCTCTCCCGAGTGATAGACTGGTGCCGTCATGGTGACACCAAGCCATGGATCAAGATAGAACAGTCGATGACACAAACTCCATTACCAGCCCTGCCATGGTGTAAAGGGCCCATACCCAGAACAACCAGAACTCACCCGACGGTGGGAGCCACCTGGCAAGTGACCAGACGGGCTTTCGATAGGCTACAAATTTCGGTCTCACCCTCACCCATGCACCTGATCATAGGCGACCCCGGGTTCCCCCCTGGTCTAGAGGACGGAATGTTTCGCCGCCTTCTGACAGGGGACAGATTCAGGGCACTACATTTTTTGGATGGACAAAACTGGCAGGCACTAGGCCCCTCCTCGACCGACCCTGACCTAAGAAACCTAGGATCTTGGAGACGCTTACAACTGACACACTACCTGTCCTCCCTCCCAGCCCCATCTACCTACGCACGGAACCTCTCAACCTTCGAACAAACATGCATAGACTCTGGACCGATAGCTAAAATACTCTCCCTGTGTTACCAGGTCGCCCTCACCAAGGACCTAGAACCACCACTATATTTCATTGACCAATGGGAAAGGGAGTTGGGGATCCAGCTCCCACAGGAGGACAGAGTCCGCCTGCTCTGAGACTCCCTGAAGTCATCCATCTGCAACAAATACCAAGAATTGGGATACAAAATCCTCACGCGATGGTATAGAACCGCTCATAAGCTCCACAAGATGTACCGAGATGTACCTGACACGTGCTGGCGCTGTGGCTCCTCTCCGGCGGACATGCTCCACATCTTCTGGTCCTGCCCCCGAGTGACCCCGTTCTGGTCCCGGGTCCGAGCGATAACCCAAAAATTCACAGATCACGACGTCCCCCATGAACAGGCATTCTTCCTCCTCCACCACAACCACTTCTCGCCTAAGAGTTA
>NW_017306740.1:648241-652290 GCF_000935625.1 Nanorana parkeri
CACACCCCCATGCTAGAGGCCTGGAACTCGGTGAGGGAGGGAGCGCCCATGCCTGGAGATGCTCTGTCGGCCAACATAGTAGTAATTCCCAAGCCAGACAAGGATCCCGCGGTCTGCCCGAGCTACCGCCCGATATCCTTACTAAATGTAGATACTAAACTGTTGGCCAAGGTCTTGTCCATGCGGCTGCTCCCGCACATTCCCCGACTGATCCACCCTGACCAAGCGGGATTCGTCCCTTCCAGGGAGGCCCGGGACAACACCACCCGAGCCCTCAACTTGATACACTCGGCCCTGTCGAATTCCATCCCAAGTTTGATAGTATCCACGGACGCAGAAAAGGCCTTCGACAGGGTCGACTGGTCCTTCCTTCGACTTATGTTGGAGCATGTGGGGATGGGTCCGGGTATGCTCGCGTGGATTTTGGCCTTATATTCCCAGCCGACGGCTAGGGTCTGTGTCAACGGAATGTTGTCCGCCTCCTTCCCGATATCCAATGGAACCAGGCAGGGGTGCCCCCTCTCGCCACTCATTTTTATCCTGACTCTAGAGCCCCTGCTACAAACCATTAGAGCTCACCCTGACATCAGGGGATTGATGGTGGGGGGGACCACCCACAAGGTAGTGCCGTTTGCCGATGACCTATTGTTTTTCATAACTGAGCCGGTCACCACGATGCCCAACTTACTCGCAGTACTACGAAGTTACGGTGAGTTATCTAACTATCACATCAACACTCAGAAATCGACGGCCCTCAATCTAACGGTCCCCCCCCCCATGATAGCACGACTCACACAGAACTTTCCATATCAGTGGTCTTCCACATCTTTAAAATATCTGGGGGTCCACCTGCCTCGACACCTCACGGAAACCTACAGTCTTAATCTCCTACCTCTCCTACAAAAGGTCAGGGCAGACCTACAAGGGTGGTCTCGGTCTACGGTCTACAATTTGTTTAATGCAACATCATTAAACAAAACATCCTCCCACGCTTCCTATACCCCTTCCAAGCCCTCCCAATACGAATCCCACTGGCGTATTTTCGGTCCTTACAGGCGATGGTGTCCAATTTTATTTGGGCCGGCAAAGTCCCTAGAATCCGACTACCGATCCTACGATGCCCTAAAGCATCGGGTGGATTAGCTTTACCTGACTTTCACATCTACTATGTGGCGTCTCACCTCTCCCGAGTGATAGACTGGTGCCGTCATGGTGACACCAAGCCATGGATCAAGATAGAACAGTCGATGACACAAACTCCATTACCAGCCCTGCCATGGTGTAAAGGGCCCATACCCAGAACAACCAGAACTCACCCGACGGTGGGAGCCACCTGGCAAGTGACCAGACGGGCTTTCGATAGGCTACAAATTTCGGTCTCACCCTCACCCATGCACCTGATCATAGGCGACCCCGGGTTCCCCCCTGGTCTAGAGGACGGAATGTTTCGCCGCCTTCTGACAGGGGACAGATTCAGGGCACTACATTTTTTGGATGGACAAAACTGGCAGGCACTAGGCCCCTCCTCGACCGACCCTGACCTAAGAAACCTAGGATCTTGGAGACGCTTACAACTGACACACTACCTGTCCTCCCTCCCAGCCCCATCTACCTACGCACGGAACCTCTCAACCTTCGAACAAACATGCATAGACTCTGGACCGATAGCTAAAATACTCTCCCTGTGTTACCAGGTCGCCCTCACCAAGGACCTAGAACCACCACTATATTTCATTGACCAATGGGAAAGGGAGTTGGGGATCCAGCTCCCACAGGAGGACAGAGTCCGCCTGCTCTGAGACTCCCTGAAGTCATCCATCTGCAACAAATACCAAGAATTGGGATACAAAATCCTCACGCGATGGTATAGAACCGCTCATAAGCTCCACAAGATGTACCGAGATGTACCTGACACGTGCTGGCGCTGTGGCTCCTCTCCGGCGGACATGCTCCACATCTTCTGGTCCTGCCCCCGAGTGACCCCGTTCTGGTCCCGGGTCCGAGCGATAACCCAAAAATTCACAGATCACGACGTCCCCCATGAACAGGCATTCTTCCTCCTCCACCACAACCACTTCTCGCCTAAGAGTTAACCTTCTGACAGGGGACAGATTCAGGGCACTACATTTTTTGGATGGACAAAACTGGCAGACACTAGGCCCCTCCTCGACCGACCCTGACCTAAGAAACCTAGGATCTTGGAGACGCTTACAACTGACACACTACCTGTCCTCCCTCCCAGCCCCATCTACCTACGCACGGAACCTCTCAACCTTCGAACAAACATGCATAGACTCTGGACCGATAGCTAAAATACTCTCCCTGTGTTACCAGGTCGCCCTCACCAAGGACCTAGAACCACCACTATATTTCATTGACCAATGGGAAAGGGAGTTGGGGATCCAGCTCCCACAGGAGGACAGAGTCCGCCTGCTCTGAGACTCCCTGAAGTCATCCATCTGCAACAAATACCAAGAATTGGGATACAAAATCCTCACGCGATGGTATAGAACCGCTCATAAGCTCCACAAGATGTACCGAGATGTACCTGACACGTGCTGGCGCTGTGGCTCCTCTCCGGCGGACATGCTCCACATCTTCTGGTCCTGCCCCCGAGTGACCCCGTTCTGGTCCCGGGTCCGAGCGATAACCCAAAAATTCACAGATCACGACGTCCCCCATGAACAGGCATTCTTCCTCCTCCACCACAACCACTTCTCGCCTAAGAGTTATTCCCGATCGGTTTTGATCCACTTACTGAATGCAGCCCGAGCATGCATACCATTACTTTGGAAGCAGGAGACTCCCCCCATTGGTCCAACTCTGGTTCCCCAAAGTCAACGACATCAGGCTCATGGAGGACCTTACCAGCACCATCAAGGGCACCTCATCCAGATTCTCGACCACCTGGCACTATTGGATATTTTATACCACCTCTGCAGAATATCAAGAGATTATGGAGTCCTGAAATCCAGTGATGACACACTAAGATCTTCCCTTTCCTACCCCCTGCCTACCCCTATCCCCCTGTCGTGTGCTCCCCTCCCACCTTGTCAGTACTGTTACCCCCTACCCTTACCTTCCTTAGGCCAACCTTGGCGTTATCCCTATCGATAGCTGGTATTAATCCTACCCCTGTTGGGGCAAGCTACCAATTCCGGGTGGGTGTGACCCCTGAAGGTCGACCGACGTCGCCGGGCGGCCGCCCACGTTGGGTCGACAGGGGTCACACCTTCCCCCTGGATAATTGATACAGGCCTATGCCACACATGTACCTAGAGGACCACCTGGAATCAACCACAGGCAAGGTAGCAATATAGTTGAGCGCGGATGCCCCAGGGTATCCCGGCCGCTGTTTAGCCCCAGGGTATCCCGGCCGCTGTTTAGCCGGTCGGGGTTCCAATTGAGGGATCACCTGGACTTGCCTCAATGGAGGGACTTCCCTACCCACCTATTGGAACTCCTCACAACTCATTCACGCCACAATGTACCCGGATGGGATTAATGGGATATGGAAGGTTGTTCCTTATATATATGTGCCGCTCTTTACCTTTGTCATATACTGAATGTTTTGTATGTCCTGTTCGTACCCGGACCTGCGTGTCCATGTGGGTACGTCCCTAAACTTTGGAAACTTAAAATAAAGAATTTATTTTAAAAAAATGTACCCAACGTCAGCTGATGCTGCGGAGAGCGTGTAGCTAGTGCCCAGATGCAACAGAGGGTGGTATATCGGAGCATTCTAAGCCAATAAAAATGTCAGATAAAAAAAAATATACCGGTACCAGTAAGCGGCTGTCCTACTCTGCAAAATGTAAACTGGATTTAATCAATTATGCAAAAGAGCATGGAAAATATTGATTTCTGAATTTTGGGTAAGAAAAGTGGGGGGTGTCCTATACATGGGGGCGTCTTATAGACGGAAAAATACGGTATATATACACATACTGTATGTACTCATAACTACCTACTTGTGTTAGCAAAAAAGCTATATATATATATAAAAAATTGTGCAGAGAGTGTATGGGGAATAAAAAAAATGTGTTTAC
>NW_017306740.1:652481-655977 GCF_000935625.1 Nanorana parkeri
CCCCTAACACATTTTATAAAAAAGAACATCACACTAAAAATATGAACTTCAACAATATTCCATATGTATAACAAGTTAAAAAAAACTTAAGATAATCTACGATAGTAATTAACCACATAATATTGAATGGGGACATAAGGATATAAGCATGATGGAATTAGGAGCATGCCTACAAATTATTACAGTAAAACACCATTAGAAAATATTCCATAACTCCCACCAATATTCCTGTATATAATAATTCATATAACATAAAGAAAATAAACTCTGCAAAGAGTATAGAAACATTATAGAAAAGTTTTCAAATCATTGGTATCTTGATAGTAAATCCAGGAAGCCCAGGTGAATGAAAATACCTCTGCAGTCCCCTTCTTCCATGAGACCACCTCCTCTATTCGACAGACAGAGTCCATTTCACATACCCAGTCCAACATAAGGGGGACATAAAGATGAGCGCCACAGAGAGTAAATGTTGCAACAACCCCTGCTTGATTTGTTTACATGTTGCTGGCTAATCATAGACAACAAAGTAATCTGGCAGAGGTTAATTATGTCATAGTTACATAGTTACATAGTATTTGAGGTTGAATAAAGACACAGGTCCATCAAGTTCAACCTTTCTGTGTCTGTGTGTGATTGTGCATGTGTGTATGTGTACACGAGTCCCCGTGTGACCTTGTTTTTAAAAGTACCTGTACCCCTGTATGTTGTGGTCTCTGAGGAAGGTATCTAAATGCTTTTTGAATGATTCAATACTCTCAGCTGATACCAACTCTTGTGGCAGCGAGTTCCAGACCCTAACCAATCTAACTGAAAAAAAGCCCCTACGCCCCTTATGGTTAAATCTTTTCTCCACAGGTTTTAGGTGGTGGCCTCTAGTCCTTGTTATGGAGTTTACTGTAAAAGGTTTATTGCTGATGTTGCCATCACCACTAAACATTGTGTACATCATAATCATGTCCCCTCCTAATCTCCTCTCTTCCAACGTGAACATGTTTAAATTTAGCAACCTTGTCTCATAGGTTTGATCCTCCAGCCCCTTAATTAGTTGTGTTGCCCTTCACTGGACTCTCTCCACCTCAAGGACATCTTTTCTGTGGACTGGTGACCAAAACTGGACCGCATACTTCAGATGAGGCCGAACCAGTGACCTATAAAGTGGCAAAATAATTGTTTTGTCTCTACAGTACATTCCCTTTTTAATACAAGGCAGTACTCTGCTCACTTTGTTTGCCGCAGCCTGGCATTGCATACTATTGTTCAATCTGTGGTCTACTATGACACCCAGATCTTTTTCCATGTCTGACTTCCCTAGTGGAGTACCCATTAATGTGTCTTCTTCTTGCCTGTTTTTAACCCCAAAATGCATTACTTTACATTTTTCAACATTAAACCTCATTTGCCATATAGTTGCCCACTCCCCTATTTTATCTAGGTCCTCCTGTAATGTAATAATGCCTAAGCCCTTGTCTATTACCCTCCCAATTTTAGTATCACCAGCAAACACAGAAACATGGCTATTAACACCCTCCCCAATATCATTCATAAACAGATTAAACAGTATGGGGCCTAGCACGGAACCCTGAGGCACACCACTCTTGACCTTAGACCAATCTTAAAAAGAGCCATTCATCAATACTCTCTAGACACATTCCTGTAGCCAGTTCTCTATCCATGTACACACCATTTCATCTATGCCCATAGATTTTTCAGCTTGTTAAGCATTTATGTGGTACCGTGTCAAAAGCTTTGGCAAATTCCAGATATATCACATCCACCGGCTTCCCTCTATCCAGATATCTACTTAACTCTTCGTAGAATGTTAGTAGGTTGGTCTGACAAGAAAGGTCCTTCCTAAATCCATGCTGATTATCATTTATTATATCATTGCCGTGAACAAAATCCACTAAAACTAAATTGTCATCACCAACACTGTTGTGGTATAATGCGGGAACCTTATCCCAGAAAGGATTCACTAATGCACATGCTCCTCAAATATGCAGCAGGATGTCCATTTTTACAATATAAATATGACCCAACCAAGAAAAACAAGGTTGATCGTAGGATTGCAAACTGGAATGAATCAACTGAAGCAAAGGATTAAAATTTGTTGTTGCAAGACTACAAAGGTCAGACATGATAAGCGTGCCCAAATATTTAATTGGTTTTATCATAATTAACTTTAAAGTTGCTCAAAAGTCCTAAAGTGTCAAATTCCCTAATTATAGATGGGATGGAGACATGGGGGAAGAACCCATAAAGGAGAAGGTCGTCAGCATACAAAAATAATGTATATTGAGCCTCTTGAACAAAAATCCCCTGAATATCCGTATTATTTCTGAGGTCAACTGACAAATGTTTCATAGTAAGGACATATAGAAGGGGTGCCAATGGACAACCTATAAGAATCTTTACACAATAAATTATATGAATATTCATTCAATTATCCAGCCATGTAAAAAGCAAATTTCTGTTTTCCTAGTTTATCTGCACATAATTGGGTATTCAAAGTGAACAGGAATTTGCTTTTCATGTAATTGGATAATTGAAGTGAACATTCAAACAATTTATTGTGGGAAAATTCTCAAGTCATAAAGTTAATCAGCCCAAATGTGTCTAATATGTGAAGCAAGTATCATCAATAATGTGGCATTAACTTCACACAGAATTATAATTTGAAAGTCATAGCCATGAAACCTTCTTCTTAAATGATCCAACATCCCTTAATCATGACTCTTTTTCTTATATAATCTGTACAAAATATACACAACTAAAATTTTATGCAGAGGTCTTATAGTCATGTCTGGATAATGCAACCACTATGCATTAACATCTGTGATTTCAAACGCTTCTATGATATTAAACCTAAACTGACAAATACAATATAATATTCTCAACACCATCCTTTAAACTTATAAAAAAGGTTACAACGTGTAGTTTGTTTATATATTTTATTTGTTTATATAATATGATGAGGAATAAAAACATTTAAAAAAAAATATTTAGACAGTTTAAATGAAATAATTCTGATACTTTGTATTAAATAACAATACTAATATGTTGTATTTTCTTTTTAAGCCAGCTGGGAAGTTTTACTTATTATTTACATGTTTTCCACAGACTTTGTTGAGAATGTCTTTTGTTTGCAGTGCTTAGTGGCTCAAGCTAAAATGTACACATTTGCCTAAATGAGTGACAACAGTTACTCCCTCCCATCCATCCTAAATGATGCCTTTGTCCAATGTTTCAGTAACAGACAGCATTTTCTTAAAGTATATTACAACTTCTATGCTCTCTTTATCTAACCCATTGAGGGGAATGTATCAAAACTGGAGCAGAGAAAATCAGGAGCAGCTGTGCATGGCAACCAATCAGCTTCTACTGTATCTTTAAATTTCAAAGCTTAACTGAACACATTGAAGAGAGAAGCTGATTGGTTACTATGGGCATATGGTCCAGATTCTGCCTTCTCCAGTTTACATGAATCAACCCCCCC
>NW_017306740.1:656259-698070 GCF_000935625.1 Nanorana parkeri
CCTCAGCTTTCCAGTACCCTCCCCCCCCCCCCCCCATTGTGTTCTGTGTCCCAGAGTATACTGGGCATGAAAGCTTTTAGCCCTTGGCAATTACTTGATATCCTGGATTATACACCACAGTTACTGAAAGGTTAAGGTAAATGGTAACATTTCTTATCCTTTCCCTTACGTTATGGTGCATGACAGGAATGTCTCTATCTCTGTTTTATCTTCCCCGTCTCTTTGTTTTCTGTTTTCAAATCAGTAGTAGCCCCAGTGCTTAGGACATTCATTCTATGTATCCAAAGTGAACATTTTAGTTTTTGCAAATGACAATATTGTTATTCACTTTCAACAAGGGAAACTATAATGGTTTGGTATAGATGGTATGCTACTTTTTAAAAGTTTATACACTTAAATAAATTAAATGCAGATGAGGATAGAATGGAAGAAATGTAAAAGGGAGGCAGGAGCTCCACTTGCTGGCTGGAAAATAATTTATAATATATCCATATCCAAAATGTTCTATTTACCTTAGGACAAAAAATAGCTTCCCCAATATTAACCAGTTGACATCCACAGTGTTAAACCCCCTTCCCATCCAGGCCATTTTTCAGTATTCAGCGCTGCAGTACTTTGACTGACATTTTTTCCATCATGCAACGCCATTTTTTGGGGACAGATAGAGCTTTCTGTTGGTGGTATTTATTCACCACTGGGGTTTTTATTTTTTACTATATTAAGGAAAAATTACCGAAATGTTTTAAAAAACTGTTTCCCCTATATTAAATGATAAAACATTTATTATTACCCATTTTTTTGGTACAATATAAAAGACGGGGTCACGTCGGGTAAAAAGACACCAAACATGTCAAGCCTTAAAATTGCGTGCGCGAAACCTCAAAAAACGATAATACCCAAAATCGGCCACAGGCGACGCTTTAAAAGCTTTTACCGCTCATCAGTTTAGTGTTATCAGTGATTGATGGCCCTAAAATTATTGCTCTCACTGCGACGTTCGCAGCGATATGTAACGTGTGTAGCGCAATTGTCGTTTTCACGCGCTGGTGAACCGGACGCATATTTACGTTTATATGTGCGTGTGGGCGGGGGAGTTAAACATTTTGGGTTTTTTTTTTTACTTTTTTATATGTGACTTTTTTTTTACTTTTTTATATGTGACTTTTATTTTTATTTTTTTATTTATATATTTTTTTGCACTTATTGTTATTGCTATTATATAGGGGGATAACAATAACGGATGGCAACTGGTTAAAGCAAAACTCGAGGCAAACATTTTTTTTATTAAAATCTGCTTTGTTACAAAAGTTAATGCTCATGAGGTACTGTATATACCACTTTAAGGAGCATTGTCATTTCTTTAATATTTACGCTTTCATTCAGGCCAGATAGTAATGCTCTCACTATACTTCCAGCCTGCCAAAGCTAGGCTCCCATACACGGAAGTCACATTGTCATTTATCTGCCCCCCATTATATGTGAATGGATGAGGAGTTCGTATAAACAACACTGTGGCTTTTGTGTATGAGAGCAGCCGGCTGGAAGTATAATGAGAGCTATAGGGGGTTATTCACTAAAGAGCCAAAGGATTTAGCAGAGTGATCGGCTAATCCATCGGCTCGCTTTTTGCAGAAACCATTCTGTATTTTCAATAGCACAGCCAAAGTAGCTGAAGGCAGCCGAGCTAAAGAACTTGCTTTGGCTTGAGAATGGTGTGCTGAAGCGGACTGAATCCCTTGAAGTTATTAAAAGATAGATTACTAAAATCCAGGAGCCCCCTTTCTAATTCATACCAGACCCTTTAGGCCTGGCAGGAATGTTAAGGGGGACCCCGATGTCCAAAAAAAAGTATGGCATTTACCACCAAAGTCATACCAGACCATTTAAGTCTGGTAGGAATTTTAAGGGGGACCCCAAGGCAAAAGAATAAAAACAAAAGTACCTACCAGACCCATAATCTGCTCCCCTCTTGTGAATAAGTGAGGGATAGAGTTGTTACCCCTACTCATTCACCAAATAGTAAATAAAATGATAAATAAGCACACAAAACCTTGAAAAGTTCCTTTATTTGAATTAAAAAAAGTCCTTTAACCCTTTCCTGACCGAGGCCTTTTTTTTCTTTTTTTGCACCCATGTCATAATCCACATTTTAGGCCTAAAAATTACTTCAAACGCCCAAACATTATGGGGTCTATTCACGAAGCTGCCGAAGGATCTAGCCGTAGCTTCCGCAGATCCTTCGGTTAGCTTCGGCCCCAGGACCCCTTCGGTTCAGTAGAACCGAAGGGCTGCTGTACGGGCTATTCACTGTAGCCCGTACAGCTCCCGAAGTCGGCCGAGCTGCCCAGTCGAGCCGAAGGCATATGCTCTGGTTAGACTGAGCCGAGGTGAAAACCGAGGCTGGGCGAATGGCCGGCCATTGGTCGGCCGACAGCCTGCTACTGACTGCTGGGCGGAGCCACCCGTCATCTCACGGCTGGCTCTGGCCATTTTCACAGACATATCAGGGTCCCTGGTTACTAGGTAACCAGGGACCCTGGTCTGTCATTACTCTCCTGGAGTTAGATATCGGCTCCCGCCCGCCCGGGAGAGTCACACATTCTCCTGGAAAGTCTTTCCCTGCTCTGTTGTCTTTTTTTTTCTTCTGACATAGGAGCCGTTGGCTGCCGTCAGAATAAAAAAAATTACAAAAATAAACACCATAGGAATGCATAGCTACATTCCAATTTCAATTTGCAATAGCCAATAGCAAACTAGCTATTGCACCCGCCCACTGCTTCTGTGTTTCAGCAGAGGGGACCTGAAGTTCTCCATCAGGTCCCCTCTAGTGATTGACAGAAGCAGAGGGTGGGTGCAATCGCTAGTTTGCTATTGGCTTTTGCAAATTGAAATAGCCAATAGGAATGTAGTTATGCATTCCTATGGTGTTTTTTTTTATTCTGACAGCAGCAGAACCGCCCTGCCAATAGAAAACAGTTGGGTGGAGCTAGCTGTCACTGCTAGCTTCACCCAATAATTTTCTATTTTATTTTTTCTACTTTAACTGTTTTTCTATTCTGCTCGGTACCACAGAGGTACCAAGCAGAACAGCCGAGCCGAATAGCCTGCACGGTGGGATTTGGCTATTCACTCACTATTCTCTATCTATTCTCATAGATGCCGAACAGCAGCAGGTTCAGCTCAGCCGATCCTGGAGAATGCAGTGGAGATATATTCGAGGACCATCCCAGCGCTCGTACAACCTTGGGTGATTAAATAGGACAACTTTATTTATCAGCCGAGATTCCTCCTAGCATACGTCTCCCCTGATAAGCATCTTAGCAGAGATAGCTGGGCTTTCATCGAGTCCCCCAGGCTACCTCTCCTCGCATTGCCTTGAGGTCCCAGGTGTGATGAGGGACTGAGTTTGATGGTTGGGATCTCCCAACCGCTCATCATCTCCGTCCTCCTAGCGTCGGTCTTACCCACCGCATTGAATGTACATGATCAATACATATGGGTTCCCTGAAGAGGCCACCTGCGAAACGCGTTGGGACTAATCAAGTTGGATACCTATTTGATCATTGTACCAATGCCAGCTCTATTAATATGACCACGCTAGCATAAGTATATGGTCTATGAATGTACTCACTGGGTAAATGTATATTCTAATTCTCTGACAGCCATTGTATGATTCATGAACTTAATTCAATTTTAACTAGGGATGCACAGATACTTTTTGAGTACCAGTGCAGATACTTGACATTTTCATGAGAACAACCAGGGTTGCAGCGGTTGCAGCTGGGACCTGGCCCTGGCACTCCACCACTGTCCTAAAATCATTAGTCTGTATTGTTTTCGAAAAACTGTCACATGACAATAAACAAAAATGTATCAGTACTCGTACTTGTAAGTACTCGGCAAGTACCAGTACTCGTACTCGCAAAACTGGTATCTGTGCATCCCTTTATTTATATTTATAAAAACAAAATGATACATTAAAATAGAGATGTACAAATAACAGGAGCTCTGTGTGCTCCTTACAAATGACAGCTGCCTCCTAATTTTTGAATTTTTCTCTAGTGTAGTCTTGGAGCTCAAAAGTATCGGTACATGTACTCGTACTTGTACCGAGTACTGTACTTGGTATCTGTGCAACCCTAATTTTAACCTTTATTTATTATTTGTATGTTCAAATACATTTTAATATTTTTATACATATTTATATATGCATGGTCTGTTATACCTCTGTGGAAACCCTATTCTTTTCAAATTGTCTTTCTCTACGTATTCTAGGGGGATTGGATAAGGCTGGGTGCCTATATTGAAGCAACCCATGGGTTGTATCTTGATTCTTAATGTTTATATTGTAAAAGAGGGAAAAAAAGTGTAGGATAAGCTAAAACAGAGCTTAAACACCTCAATACATATTAATTTTTGCATAATGTTGGTGATATCAGCATAGGAGGGGCAGTGCTTGAGCATAAAATCTTTTCTATCTATTAGGGTATGACTGCTCCAGTAAAGAAAGGACATGTTTCCAGGTAAAAAAGAAAGATATTAATTGTAGGGCATTCAATTATTATTAAGAGGGCATTCAATTATTATTATTAAGATTTCTGCTTCATTCCTTCTTTGGGGGTCCCTAGGTGACATTAGGGGTCTTAGAGATTTCATGGTGCATGCAATTTTAAAGCTTGACATGTTTGGTGCCTTTTTATCTGACGTGACTCCGTCTTTTATATTTCACCAAATATTTTGGTAAGAATAAATGGTTTATAACATAATTTAGGGAAAACTATTTTTTTCAAAATTTTCTGTACTTTTACCGAAAAAGAAGGCTCTGTCTCCAAAAAAGGGAATACAATTTATTTCACTACAGTGATGCATGACTGAATAAATGTCAGTCAAATTACAGCAGCACTGAATACTGAAAAATGAACTGGCCAGGAAAGGGGTGTAAACACCTGGTCATCAAGTGGTTAAACTAGATTCTGGAGGGGGGAGGCAAGGAGAAATTAACATATAGTAAACAAGAAAGAATATGGAAATATGGATTAAAGGTAGGTGGAATGAGAGGGGCAGCTGGGCATAGACAGCGAGAAAACATTTTTAGCAAAAAAAACATGTCTATCACTATCAAGTATAGTAAATAATAAAATGTTAGGTAATACAATGTTATTAAAATCCATATAGACAAATGCCAGGAGCCTGGCAAATAGATTGGATGAACTAGAGCTTTTATTATTTGAGGAGGATTTATACTTCACTGGAATATCAGATATTTGGATGGACTCCTCATAGGACTGGGCTGCAAATATCCAAGATTATACTCACTTTAGGAGGGACAGGGTTGATAGAGGTAGATGAGTATGCTTATACGCCAAGAGTAATCTGATGGTAAAAGAAAAAGAATATCAGCACTCAGGGTTGTTGTGGAGCTGAGTCCCTGGAACTGCATACGACTGCTAAAAAAAGCAAATTAATAATGGGAATATGTGCCAGGTTCCCCAACATTAAGGATGAGAGGAATCCACTTTCACAAACAGAATAAGCTGGAAAACCGGGTAGTGTCCAGACATTGATTGGGCAAATGGTACTGCACGCAAATAAAAACCAATAGCACCAGAGATGACCACTCCACTGAAGAAATATACATGCAGAAGTTCTACAAGTCGCTGCCCCACATCAGTCAGGGAGACTGTAGTATCTAATGAAAAAACAAAAACAAGGGGCACCTTCCCTAGTGTAGATACATTTTTAATAAACATATGGCAAAAGTAGAATAATACTCACAAAAGAGTATATAACAATGAGCCTTCAAAATCAAATATTGATCCTCAATCTTAGCAAAAAGCAAGATACATCATGTGAACGCTGCACAGATGGTGGTTCCTCTGTGACTGCACAGTATGCCTAGGTTGATGCATTTCTGGGGCCACGCCCCCTTCCTCAGAACCAGCTCTCACATGCTGTGTACTGCACGTTCAACTAGGACTTGTCAGTTCCTGAACACACTACATGATAATTTTATGTTATTTTATTTCAAATGGTAGAAATTTTAGGGGACCTCACATTTTAATCCCCATTTTTCGGGCAAAGCGTTCCCCCTTAAAATTCTTGCCATGCCTAAAGAGCATGGTATGACTTTTGAGGAACCACATGCACTTTTTTTATTTTTTTAACTGGGGGGGTCCCTCCTAACATTCCTTAAAGGGTCTTCATGAAGTGTCTGGTAACAGTTGGGGGGGAACCTCACACTTTTTTTTCTCTTCTGCAGACTGTCATTTTTTTTATTTTGTCTAATGTCACTTTTCTGGAACGAAAATGTTGATTATTTTTTACGTTGATGCTTAACACAATAAAACTTAATTCGGCAAAGAAATTCAGATGCATCCGCAATTTGCATTAATTTTCATTCGCATCTGAATGTACAAATTTCCGAAAATCCATCCGAATAACAAATCTTTCCAAAACTAATCGCACATGTCTAATACTAACTGGGACTAAATATTATTAACACAGAGGAGAAGTCAGAGTTCTTTAAGAGTTTTTAAATAATAACTTTCACCTTTGCATTCCACTGAGCAACAATATAAGGTAACAAAAATTAACCTGTGGCTAAATGCTACTCAAAAACAAAGGAGAAAAGCCTGGCTAAACTGATTACAAGATGTGCATTGTTTCAGCAAATAAGAATAAGCTGAAAAAGTTCCATACATATACCAATAGTAAAAAGTCACAAACAACATGGATAAGAATGCATTCAATAATTTTTTTCATCAGTATATACACACATAAAATTAAGGATTGTTTTGAGGTAATAATAAGTTTGAGACCAGCATAAGTGATGCAGGGGTCTGAAGCAGGCTAGAAAATCTAAATATAAACAAGTCATCAGTGCCTGACGGCTTACCCCCATGATTACTCAAGTAGCTCAGCGATAGCCAAGCCACCTTTTCTAATTTTTAAAGACTCCTTAACAACTGAAATAATACCTGTTGTTTTGTTTAAAGCAAATGTGGTCCCTATATTCAAAAAAGCCTTCTGAGGCTGTGCCTCACAAATGATTAATTTATAACTTAGGATCCAAGAATATGTACATGGTAAATGAGTGGCTAAGGTTGTGAATGGTTTACATTTGGGTTCTCCCCTGGGGCCAGTGTTGTTGAACTTGTTTATAAAGGACATTGAGGTTGGAATATGGATTTCAATTTCTTTATTTGCTGATTATACAAAATTATGCAGGGAAATAATTATGGCACAGGATGTAGCAACATAACAAGAAAACCTGGAGGCTAGGCAGATGAGGTGTTAAAAATACTAAGAGGGTTAATCACAAAGGTGCCGATGGCAGCCGAGAGAGTAACCAAGCCGAAGTGAACAGAGCAGAATGCTGCTCAGCAATTCACTTTAGCTCTGTACGGCTGATTTCAGCCGTACATCGGCTGAAATTAGCTGTACATCGACTTGCTTTGGCTGACTTTGGTTCCCTCCTAAAATTCCTACCAGACCTAAAAGTCTGGTATGACTTTTAGGGGGAACCCTACGCTTCAAAAAAAAATTGGTCCCTCCTAACATTCCTACCTAAAGGGTCTGGTATTGTTTGGGAGGGGGAACTGCATGCTTTAAGAATAAAAAAAAAGTTTATTTTTTTTCTTTAGAAATGTCAGTTTTGCTGCAGTAAGTTCAATACATCATACTGATTTGACACTTTACAGGCAGGTTAAGGGGACCCCCCGGGCATGATATTTAAAGGAATTTTGCATTGTTATTGTTACCCTTTAAGTGATGTTAAAACCACTGCTCCTTTAAAAACGTTTTTTTTTCTCATTGATTCCTGTCCCCTAGTGCAGTATTCGGACCCCCATGCCTTTTTAATGGCCAATAGCTTGCATATAAGCCCTCTTAAAGGGGGAAATCATTTTTGAAAGTTCTACCCCCATTGACTTTCATTGAGTTCGAACTTTTTGAGTGTTCTAAAGTTCGAATTTGAACCGAACTCAGGCCTGTTCGGCTCATCACTACTGATTAGCAAGTTACTAAACTGTCATATCAGACACATTGGCATACCTTAGCATTAAAATGCTATTTTCTTTGAAATGTTTGTACTTCAATTTTAAAACAACAGTGCTCCATAAAATATGTTCACACTGTGTCAGAGATTCACCCGGCGCGTCCGCTCTCTCCAGCGGCACGCCGTCTCGGCCATGACGTCACGCCGGTGCTCCGCCCCTAGACCGCGGCTTCCCTTCTTAGCCACGGCGGAAACACTCACTCGGCGTTCTGTCAATGAGGAACGTCGAGCGAGGTCTCCCCGCACTCCTCTGAACCAGGCTTCCTGCCGAAGCTTCTGCCAGCAGCTAACCACCCTCAGGGATGCAACCTTCACCCCCATCTCATCTCACTCATCTTGCAGACCGATAAGGACTTCATAGCAGCTGAATCACACTCTCCTCAAAGCGCAAGTACTGGGGCTCGCCCCCTATCTCCTGGTGTTAGGACTGCATTGCCTGATCATACTGTGGGTATATTATACAGGGCTGTTAACCACATGCTGCATACTACTTGAACTACCAGTAACCAAGATTCTGGTGCTAGGACTGCATTACCTGATCATACTGAAGTGTTTTCCATACATGCCTGCATAGGATACCTGTGATAACCTGCATATACGTATCTATGTGCCTACTGTTGAATATTGGAGCTACTCAAATCACCTTGATAACCTCTATGCCTCATCCCTTACCAGGTGCTCATTAGTGCGGGGTGTATCATCAAGAACTACAGTCCCATCACTCCCCATAGCTGCACTTAGCAGACTGCTAGACTGCCATACCACCTAGGCTATCCATACTCTTCTCGATATACATGATGTGGAACGGTTCCCCATCACACTGAGTGTATTAGGGAACCGTCTATCTGACCCAATCCCATAGGCCGTACTGCAAGAGTTCCGCAGCTGCGATCCTCAATCCCTCCTCCGCTTGCTGAACGTGACACACTGTATATTTTAAAAATACAGATTTCAGGAAATGTGAAATATTTCAATATATTTTATAACATTGTATTTCAGCTATACATTTGCAGTCCATTCCACCATTATGTGTCTGTTGGAAGAACAGTGAGACTATACTAATATTGTCATTATTGTAGTATTAACCAGATTTTTTTTATGTTTATGAAGCTAATACTAAATGCTGTCTTCTTAAAGCACTCCTCTAAAATAATAATGGAAAAAAAATGTGCCTTTATTCTGTGAGGGATGTTGAACAGATCCATCTGTCAATATCAGTCATTGTCTGTCAGATCAGTTTATGCAATTTTAGAGAAAAGAACGACCAAGATATGAGACATACTGCATGCATTAGTTTAAATGGGAACAATGAAAATGTATGAGCTAACATGAATGGAATTTGATTTGGGCTAAATTCTCATTGTTAAAGTAACATAAGCTACAAAAGAAGCAAATGCATAGATGCATGAAATTGGTTACTATTGAAAGCATCATAATATCTAAAATGCTGGGGCTATAATTTGCCTCAGGTTATGTTGGAGCTCTAATTCTGTATCAATGCCTGTCAACAGCCAATCCAAAAATTCCAGCATTAATGTAAAAACAAATCAGTTAATGATCACAAATTCTTACATTATGTCCTGCTTTTTACACTGAAGTGAGTAAACCCCTCACATTTTTGTAAATATTTTATTATATCATTTCATGTGACAACACAGAAGAAATGACACTTTGCTACAATGTAAAGTAGTGAGTGTTCAGCTTGTACATCAGTGTACATTTGCTGTCCGTTCAAAATAACTCAACACACAACCATTAATGTCTAAACCGCTGGCAACAAAAGTGAGTACAACCCTAAGTGAAAATGTCCAAATTGGGCCCAATTAGCCATTTTCCCTCCCTGGTGTCATATGACTTGTTAGTGTTACAAGGTCTCAGGTGTGAATGGGGAGCAGATGTGTTAAATTTGGTGTTATCACTCTCTCATACTGGTCACTGGAAGTTCAACATGGCACCTCATGGCAAAGAACTCTCTGAGGGTCTGAAAAAAAGAACTGTTGCTCTACATAAAGATGGCCTAGGCTATAAGAAGATTGCCAAGACCCTGAAACTGAGCTGCAGCATGGTGGCCAAGACCATACAGCAGTTTAAAAGGACAGGTTCCACTCAGAACAGGCCTCGCCGTGGTCAACCAAAGAAGTTGAGTGCACATGATATACAAGCTGTACACTCACTACTTTACAAAGTGTCATCTCTTCTGTGTTGTCACATGAAATGATATAAGAAAATATTTACAAAAATGTGAGGGGTGTAGTTACTTCTGTGAGATACTATATATAGGATGCATTGGAGATAACATAAATGCTTTTCATTCTTCTTCAGCCACAGTATGTACAAATGTGTTTATGCAGTGGGCTAAAGTAGCGACGTATGTCCACATTGCAAAGTGAATGTTTCCTTTGCAAAATTAATGTTCAGTTAACTCAGTGGGTAATTTGAAGCAGCAGTCACTTAATTCAACCAATCCAATTCATCAAACTTTTTGTTTAAAATCCCTGAGCTAAGTTAGTATTCTCTACTTATTTTGTAAATCTGGACTAACAACAATGAAGTCCAACAATTCATGTTATTTTACCAAGTGTTTAGTGTTTAATAAAATATATAAAAAATAACGAGATTTAGGGTACCTGTAATTCCACAAACATTGGATAACTGCCATGTTATGTGTTTTTTGTTTGATTAGATTAAACCTATTAATAATTAAAGCTTTCCCTTTATATTTAGGATTCTCAGTAAAAAAATATTTTAAAATGAATTTTAGCAAGATGGTATTTCAATCTTCCTTCTTACCGTAACATGGCTCAGAGTTTCTATAAATGGTATTGATTCATAGGAAAGATGAAAAGTGATATATTAATGTTTTAAACTATTCTGGCCATAGTAAACAAATCAATAGCAAAGGTAGACAGTAGGAGAAATTAGATATAAACATACCGGAGTTTGTAGAACAATGCAAAGTAAGCATTTTGTTATATTTTATGCTTGGTTTTACAAGAGATACATTCTAAACATATACCTTTTCAATTATTTACTTAAATGAAAATTAATAACTGCTTTATCTGTAGAGATAAACAAAGGTATTTCATGTCTGTCCCTCTTAAATTAGTTTTACAAGAGATGGGCTGGTGACTCTAAACTATACTAAGATGGTTATTCACTATAGAGCTGAAGGATCCAGCCTTAGCATTGGCTGATCCTTCGGCTCACTTTGGCCACCGGAGCCCTTTGGTTCAGTGGAACCGAAGGGTTGCTGTACCGGCTATTCACAATAGCCCATACAGCAGCCAAAGGCAGCCGAGCCGAACGCATATGCTTTGGCTCGGCTGAGCCGTAGTGACACCCAAAGCATGGAGAAAGGTCAGTCTTTATTCCACCACTAACTCAAATCCTATGAGTATGGTGTATGTTTGTATTGGACAATGAGAAGAAGAATCGGATTGCCATGCAACACAGGTCATCCCTTTTAATTCTTCTGTCTGACATACTGTATACTGTATATATAAAGTATATATCAGAATTTCTCAACTACTGGCACATATACCCAATAGATACTTCTGATACCTTCAGGGGTACATCTACTTCATTCAACAATTAAGTACATTGAAATAATTACATAATTTACACATCTTACCCAGTATTTTTATTAAGGTAAAAACAGTAGGAATGGTTTTGAAATAATGTATACACAATTATGGGACACTATGCAATAACACATTTACATATAAAGGGCTATATGACAAAAAGTACATTTTAAAAGTGGAGCATACTGTAAATTATCACTGAGAGACTTTTCTCATCTCTATTGCTCACCTTGAAGCTTTCAGAATCCACCTATAAACAGCATTGATACCGATAGACACAGTTGGAGAAAATCTCTATATTTTCCTAATGTATTATTTTTTCTTTTTGTTTCTTTGTTGTCATTTATAATTAGGTCAATTTAAAATATGTCAATTACCCCTTGTAACTAGCAGAGGGAAGTCTATGCAAGTTAGATACTTTGTGATGTTCTTTTTTTTTTTAACCATAGATTTTTATTGTTTTGAACGACAAAGGATACATTACAGTACAATACAATGCAAGGTGCTCAGATAATAATCACAGTCCGAGGGGTATCATTGGAAGTGCAATTTTGCAATGAAATTTCAGATGATGAATCTATATACGCTCTAAATATAAAGAAATAAAAGAAAGGAGGAACTACAGTATGCTTCACTTGGAAATAATTTGTAGGTGGTAATGAGAAATTACATTTAAGTATAACAAGGCACCATGCTACCGGGAATGAGTGCTCGACATACCAATCATTCAAGTGATTAAATCCGGTACCGGTGAGTACCGCCAAATGCGGAGGTGAGATGACAGAGGTATGGATCGTACATTTAGTAAAATCATTCTGGGTGCCCAAAGGTGTGGGCCTCAGAAGTAGTCCACCAAATGCATTAGGTCCTTTGATACGTTGGGCAGTGGCAAAAACAAGGATATAGTGGCACCACAAAAGACAAACAACACGACACGGTGTGAATGGGCAGCTATCAAAATGTATAAAGACAGCGGGGGATGTTTGATGCAACAGAATTATCAATCCATGGGGACCAGATGGTTTCAAATTTTGGCATTTGGTCATTAAGTGTGATGTCCTTTTCTTACAGTTGATTTAGTAGTCTTCAGTAGTCTTTGCTGTTACAAAGTCTAGCAAGTATTTCAAAGACTGTAATAGATCTGCCCTAAAATACATAGCTACCTACATAGTATAAGATAAAAACATATTTGTTAACTAAACTGTTATAGAATTACTTTAACATTGATAAAACATTTGTTTAACCCCTTCATGATGGGAGACATACACTGTGCGTCCCGCCACAAAGTGCCCAAATGACTGAACACGTACACTGCATGTGATGAGCTATTTGGGGCTCCATAATGCTGGTAACCGCTGAGAATCAGCGGTTACCGTTCATTAATGGATGCCTCAGTATTGAGGCATCCATTAATAAATGAGTTGAGCTTTTTCAGACACCCAATTCCTTTTAGGAATCAGGTGTCTGACAGTGAGAGCAGAGCTGCATTTGCAGGTCTAGCCATCTCTGACAGCTGGAATAGATTGGGAAATCGCTGCTTTTTTCCCCTAAACTTTCAGCAATAAAAACATTGTTTCTATTGCTGAAAAAATGACATCTGATCCTGAAATGCTGCAGGATCAGTGTCACTAAGGTTATTATTGGCTGTTCTTAAGTTTGAAGCAGCCTAGTAATAACCAAAAACTAATTAATTAAATTATCAAGCAATAATAGTGAGATGCATTCACAATGACTGCTTGATATAATTTAAATAAATAAAAAAAAATAAAAAAAATAAAAAAGTAAATGTAACAAATAAAAATGATATATTTAAATATATTTTATACTATCATTAATATAAAAATTAACCCATTACAATGAAAATCTGCAGCTGAGGGGTTAATGTTTTTATTTAATCCCATCATGACAGTGATGTTCAAAGCATGTCACTGTTGTATGCCAGGTGGTCACTTTTAGCTTTAGCTTTTAGAGAAAAAAGATTAAAATGTTAGGTTTTAGTTTTAGGCTAAGAAGTACAGAAACATTTCTAAAATCCTGGGGATGTGAGTTTTTTCCAAATAAAGAACAAATAAATGAATGCATTTAATGCAGTTTTTTAGCTCTGCTATTTTTCTATAAAAAAATACTACAAATCAAAACTGGGGAAAAACGTTTTCTTTATGTTTTTTCCTCTTTTTTATTTTTTATTTGTCCTAAGTGAGGTGTTAGGTACACATATGTGATATAAATATATAGCCCTATCTGTCCTCTAAAAAACAATATATAATATGTGTGGGTGCACTTTGTAAGAAAGTATATTACTGCCGTGGAAGAATCACACAGCAAAAATTTCAAAAGTCTGTCAGTCATTTATGAACAGAAACTAAAAACAATCTCAGTCATGAAGGGGTTAAAAACATCTTAAACCTAAAATTAAAATGTAAAAACAACTGACCAAAATCCAATAGAGCTTCCCATTAGAATCCCTGTACATATTTTTTAATAAATTATAATGACTAAATCATAAAATAGTACAGTGTTTCAGAGTATTAGACAATGGAGAATATTACCTTGAGTTGAGAAAAATTGCTTTTAAGAACTCCAAAATTGCATGGCTGTTAATGATAGCAAGTAATAAATATGCAACACTGTAAACTGAAATGGAAAAGAAAATATTAGATTGGTGTTATGATAATACCAATTAAGTTAATCTAAGGCATGGATATTTGATAATTAGAATTTTGCCAAAGGGAAAAATAAATGTACGAAGAACTAAAATCAAAGTGTTTCATATCAAATGAAATCATGTTATTAGAGTTCTATTGTAAGCTTTTCTGACAGCATACATTAACAGCAGCAATGATTGGTATGAAAAAGAAAAATACATATTTCTTATCCTCAAAAACATCTAACTTTGAAACCTGTCTACAATATCCAAGATGGCATATTTTTATAATTTATCTTTCCATTTTTCACTAAACATATTATGTGGAACATTAAAATGAAGCCACTGACAGCTCATTCTTTGTACAAAAAAAGTTTAAAAAAATGCATAGCTCATATGCTTATTGGTTCTGTCTCCATGTCTCCTATCTCTTGATTCTGATAATAAGCAGGCAGAAATCTGCTTGAGTGCTTTCAAGTGGAGAAGAGAGAAAAATTATACAGAACATTGCTCATCTAATATACATAAAGAATATGACGTATTTCTAGAAAACATGAAAAACACTTAAAAACAATGATTTAACTTAACTTAATAAATTGTGAAATGTAGTTAGATTTTAGATAAGAAAACAGTATAGACACAATGGAGAGGATTGTCTAGTTGGTCATTGCTCTTCTGTCCTTGAAGCTCGTGCAGCTTGAAGTCAGACACATGAGGAGCATGTTTTCAGGCCTGTCAGGTCTGCACTGGCAGATTACTGAACCTGACTGATGCTAACAAAGGCTGTAACTTTGGCAGTCCTTTCCTTAGAAGGAATGGACAGAGCTGTGCTACAAAATAGCCATAAGTCCAAAATATGTTTGTTTTTATTCTTATGCCAAACAACCCCAGCATGGGCAAAACATTGTGTTTACACTTGCATTTGCATAAATAAAACTGGGCAGAAAATCTTACAATCAAGTCTTAGGGAAACTCTTTATTTGAAGCTACAACTCACAACTAGTGGAGGACAAAAATAGAAAAAAAAAGGAAAGACCTGTAAGTCTGCAGAGGTATGCCAGAGGGGATGAGGGTATAAAGCTGTGGACCAAAGCTTGTATCATGCTATAAAGTATGTCACCAGTGATAATGTGGAGATTTACATAAGTTTAAGCAGGTTTCCGTGCAAGCAGTCTGGCCAAAGGAATCTTGGGCATTGATTCTGGTGTCTTTCTTGTAATCAAATTGGCAAACGGTCTACCTCAAACTAGGATAGGGGACAATTGTATGATAAAAGAGTTAACAATGGGAAGCTCAATAAGAAGTTCTACTACCTGTACTGTTTGATGGACCCATGAGGCCCAGGGGATGCTGATGATGTGGTAAAATGAATAGAACAAATTCTGTGCCTTTATGAAGTCTCACAGGTTTTCAGGCTTCATCAGCCCTAGCTGCAACAAGGCCATCTCCCCTAGAAATTGGCAAGCATAGTTCTAAGGAAGAGAAAGGTTTCAAAAACTGAGTTGCCAGAGGTCCAGAAAAAACTTAAATGTGCCTTCATCAGACTAACCGGGTTGGCACAGATGTGCCTGCTGTCAGTTTCAGCAATGGCAAAAAAATAAAATAAGTTATGTCTGTAGCAGACTGCAATGTGCACATTGTGCCTTCTGTTGTTTTACCCTATGGCTGTTTGGGTGGAACAGCAGGTCCACAGAAAGAGGAGTCACTGGTTTGTTGTAACCACCGTATTCTCAAACAGAGGAGATGAAACCTACATTGGTGAGTGGCAAGACTTTCTTAAAGGAGAAGAGTAATGGGAATGAAACATCAGTCCTTGAGAAAACTGACAGTCCTTGGAAAGACTGGCATATTTGCTCTGAAGTGGGAGTGGCCCCAGTAGCATTGCCCACTCGTTTTTAAGAGAAGTATCCCCTCTGCAGGTGGAAGACAAATGCTGTAAATAAATCTGAAAAAAATGTGATGTTTAGTAACTATGTTTAGTAGTTTTATACCTTAGTTACCTAAGCAAAGTGCTAATATAAATGTAGCGAGTGCTGTAAAGTGTGCAATTTCCCCTATCAATATTGTCTAGTAACCATGTCAAGTGAACCAGATGTGTGCTTGGAAACCTCCAAGGGGCCTGGAGTGCCAGAGTTAGAGGTTTGCAGAACAACTATGGTGCCGGCCTGGTGGACGAAGCTGTTTTCTCAGTGGTAGAAGAGAATATGTATGGGTTCAATGAAAAACCACAGGCTTATAATGTTAAAGATGATTAAAATATCTGCTGTGATTAAAGAAGTGCCAAGTGGACAATATACCAGCTGGCAAATGTTCAGCTGCTATGTACTTCTTTTTCTCCTCTAGATAGGCCGATATTGCAGAGTACCAACACTTGGAATAGCATGTTTAAGGCAGCACTCAACTAGAGTAGACAAAAATGGGCCAATTTAGTGCAATTTTTAGTAATGGCTTGGTTTACATACAGCATAAGCACCCTAAAATTTTTAATTTTAGCTTGGAAAAGAAAAGTCTTCAGGTATTTTTTGCTGCAGCACCTGATTTTTAACTATCAGTGCTAAACCAAAATTGAGTGGTGGAAAAAGCAGGCACAAAGCTTAAGTGATCAGCGTCTTTCCAATTTGCAAACAGTGGCAAAACAGTTTCATAGTTTAGCTTGTGATCTTCTTTTTTATCAGTAACACACTGTATTGTCTACAAAGTTTAATAAAATGAGTGCACAAAAATACTTTAAAACCACAACCCCCCATTCCAGAGACAAGGCAGTTATGCTGAAATAAAAATTACAGTGCCATATTTAAGAGACAATGGGCACATACATAGCACAGTGGCTGAAGAATATGTAAGCTGCTTGAATAGGCTGCAATATAAGAGGGAGGGATGAGGCAGCTTATCATCAGGAAATAGATATTATGCATTATTTCACATAATTGAAAAAAGATCTATAGGAAGGTAATTTACCCCTATGGGGGTAACAACTTCCTTTGTAAGTTACAACACTTATATTGAAATTTTAGTGCACCTTCTGTATATGACATCAGATAGTGTATGCTTTTAAAATATACATTTTTATTATGTTTCATTAAAATATGTAAAGTGTGTTTCTACTTTGCAGTGAACTTGAGATAACACCTATTTTATATTTGTTACATGTTCCCATTCACATAGCATAAGCTATAAAAAATGCTTTTTGCTGTTTAAATTGCTTTATACTTGCTAAAATTTCTACTTGGCTTCTCCTTCTTTGTAATGTTAGAAGGGGCTATGAGGGGGTTGTGTTTACCCTGTCTGTATGGTGCTGGCTGATTTAATTATAATTTGTAAGTATTTTTTTAACATTGCCTGCACTAACATAGGAAAAAGGACAATAATATTATTGCATCACATACATGTGTAAATACCATTCACAAACTATATTACCGCTATTATAAACAGAAAGTTTCACTTGGAAAAAACAAGACTGTTGGAATCAGTTCCTTAAAACACCATCAACTATTTCATCTCTGAGTGAGCAATCCCATGTATCCTGGACCAGAGGGCAAACCCACGAGGCCTATAGAGGGGCACCAGACCCACCCAAGCAATTCTGTAAATATATATAATAATTGTTTAGATATTCCCAAATATACACCTTCCAGATTATAACTGTCATATTTGTTAAAGGGTTAATATATACATGCAGTTACGATGTGTATATAGCTGTGGCTTACACTTATCTGCAATGATTAAAATGGAAAGGTCAGAAGGTCAGGAAGACACAATATGGTATAACCTTATCATATAAAACTAATGAGAACAGTAGAAGAGGTAGTTGTAATTTTGATATTGTAGAATTGATGAATTTTAAGTGATTGTGACATATATGGAGCGGGTGGTATTAGAATGTTCACCAATATAAAGTTGTTTATTTGCTTTCATATTTTTGACCTCACGTGACCTCAAAATACATCTCCCCATGCACTAGTCCCAGTTAACTTTACTTTTATTGAGCTGGGATTAGTAGAAGGCAGAAGAGTGCCCATGAGGTTGATAGATGGCAGAGATGTCCTGAGAAGGGGGGCCAGAGTTGCTGCCCTGGTGTGTATACAATGGGGTTGAGGAAGGTTGGTCATTACTGTGCGGTTTTGTGTATTTCAACCCCAGCTTGAAACAGAGGGGGGATATGTGATGTATGGGTGGTCTGCCACTGTGTGAAGATGCAGATGGTGACTATTTCAGCACAGAAAAGGTCCCTGAGCAGCTGTAAAGCTGATTGAAGTCAGATGACTGCTGCCCACAAAGGAGAATATGTTCTAGTTGGTCATTGCTCCTATGTTCTGTGAGTGCAACATAAAGGCAGGTACACAGGAATTGTGTGTCCAGGCTTGTCCAGCCTGACTGATGTCCGAAAAAGGCTGAGACTGGGGCAGCTCTTGTTCTAAGGAGGAATAGAAAGAGCAGTGCTGCAACAGGAGGCTGAAATATATTTGTGTTCATTGTTATGCCAAACAACCCCTGTGTGGGCAGAACACTGTGCTATGCTGACATTTGGGTGTATAAAAGTGGACAAATAGACCTAAGATGCATTCTGCTGAGTGGACTGAGTCCTTGAAAACTCTCCATTTGAAGCTCATAATATATGTATTATATAAAGTATGACTATTAATGTTTTAGTGAGAAAGTCTAACCAAATCAAAAAGACTTCCAGCTGAATGTATTAGCAATTAGTGGCAGAACCACCAGTTTGAAATCTTACCCTGCACTTATGTCATAAATATAGGGATAGGGCTTCACAGGAAAAGGTAGATATTTTTAGCTAGCTTTCTTATTTATTTTATTTCATCCTGCCTTTTTACACGAGTATGGTAGTTCCATTATAAGAATTTCTCACAAACAAAACCAAGGTCATAGCTTGAGGAAACCCAACTACACTTTAATCTTTTACAGATATTCAGTGCCATCTGCATAAAGTTGACATCAAACACAGGCAAAGACCTATTGGTATTTGTATTGGTCTGGGCAATGTCTGTGGGTGGAGCCAATGCTTACTTGGACCTCCTGTGTCTCCATAGGTTTGACAATGACTGACTCAACAATACGCACATTATAACTTTATGAGAACCATAAAAGTGACATATCTCTGTTTTATTCCTGTGGAATAAAAGATTCTCTAGAGTTAATCATGATTTTTATACTGATGTTTAAATAATATGTGAATCTAGTTTGTTATGTGTATTAACATTCTAATTGTTTTGATTGTGCTCCTTCTGTTCAAAGGGTATGTGGAAATCATATTATTCATATAGGGAATATGTATGTATGTGAAAGAACTAAATGATGATTGATTTTCTATATTTTAATCTGTCCAAGTGTGGAAATACAGTATATACTGTAGTACTATGCGTTTGAGTTACAGATGGTATTCAGTTAGTAAGCCTGACAGAACAGGCCTTAAGTATAGTTTGAACAGATGTTAGGAATGTCCAAAGAGTAGTTGTTGGAATGTACTTGGCTCAGGATTTAGTAAAACCCATGTAGAGAGTATGAAACCTCATTATTCTAATATGTAGTGGGAATAGCACTTCATTATGCTAATATGAATGAATTTGAAAGGTAAAACACCTCATAGGTTAATTGTAAAGTAGAACTTGGATATAAGGACAGGGGACGCTGCTTCTGGAGGACTGACACCCTCACTTAAACACAAGACAGACATGAGCACACACCTATTAAGGACTATTTTTACATACAAGGCTAAAGACACATTTCTGGGATCTATTTCTCCTTGGATCCTCGCTCTTCTCCCTGCTTGAATGAGCTGAGGCAGCCGGTATCCGAGGATAAATGGCTGGCGGAGGGGCAGAAGAGGGATCCGTTCGAGCAGTGAGAAGAACAGAGCCACCGCCTGTCATTTTTACTTTGGCTGGTTCAGGATGGCAGAGTTTGAGGTTCTTTAAATATCTGGGGACATATATATGTCCCCAGTTATGAATGAACAGGAAGTGCTCTCCCTCACTTCCTGTTCATTCATGAGTTTCTAAATGGGTAGTAGCTCACTACAGAAGCTTCTACCCATTCATAAATGAGTAATAGTAAATATTTTACTATCTTCAGTTTCAGAATGAGTGGGAAGCCCCAGTACTAAGTGCTTTCCATTCATTTAGTGCTGAGGCTGCCGAAAAAGAGACTGAGGACTCTGTGTCCTCAATTTCTTTTTCTATTTCAAAAAGTAAATGTCAGGGGACTGTTTAGACCCCTGATATTTCCCCGAAGCCCCCCAACAGTAAACAAAATAATAAAAAAAAATACTTAAAAAACACAAAACCCCCCACCCCCTGCCCCCACAAACATAACATACACGTGCACCATATTGTGGTGTAGGCCAGGCACATGTGCTGCAGTGCGTTGTTAGAATGCATCGCAGTGCTTGATTTTTTTTTCTTTTTAAAATAACATTAGTTTAACTGTGTGGCAGCACATGGCAAAGCATTGTGACGCATTGCCATGCATTGTGATATGCTGTGTTGCATTTAAATGTACTCCTGCATCATTTTATCACAACACACATACCAACCATTTTGCAAAAAGGTGCAATTTAAAATTTGCAAATATTTGTTATTAATTAACTAAATGCAATTTTATCTTTTAGATTTAGTCAGAAAATTATTTTTGTGTGCACTGAAACTGATTTAAGTGTGCTTTTATTTATTTAATTGTGTATTTTTGTTGGTTTAGTATTGATTTGACAAACATTTGTGCAATTATCGCAGGACCTACAAAATTAGTAGCACCATCTTTTCAGTCTATCAGGTCTGTGCTTTCAGAAAATATATGGTTTGGGGGGTCTTATACAAATGCTAGCAACGCAGCAATAGAAAATCAAAACGATGGGAAAAATTTACAGAAATGGTGTGGCCAGCTGGGGTTAAAATTGTTCCGGAGGGCTTGGCAGTGAAAGGATTCAAAGTTATTTTTTAGTTTGCACTCTAGGTTATTTCACAACAAGAGTTTTTTTAAGTTTAAATGCTGAGACCATCTAATGACCTCTATTGGATGTAATCAGCAGGCCTCCGACCACCATAGCAGAGGATAAAGGCTGCGGGTGCCTGTCTTGAAGTCTTTTGGAGCAGTGATCAGGTAAGTAAAAGTTTTTTTAAATAATCAAAAAATTCATCCTATTCCCTAATAGGGTTGGGCTCAATGTTCAAACCGAACACGGTTTGTGTGTTCGCTGAGCACCCCATAAGGCAATGTGCCTTCTGAAGGTCTGATTCCCTAAAGCCTTGCACCTGACCATAGGTCAGGTGCAAGACTTTGCCCAATCAGGGCACATAGAACTGTTAGAGCCATAATTGGGCAAAGTCATGATGCCCAATCATGGCTCACCTGTTAAAACTGTAAACAGTTGCACGGAGCTAGCTGTCACTTCTAGTTCTGCCCAATTGTTTATAAGTTGCCGGCATCTGTAAAAAAAATGCCATTCTGCGGTGGGTTTTGTTCACAGTGGCGAGACAGCGGTCGCCATTTATTTTTATTATTTCTATTTATTTTTTATTGTTTTATTTTTTATTTCATCGAGTCATCATTGTCATGGACAACGCTGGACATCATGATTGACCCTGGATTACGTCAGTGGATCCATTTTTTGTTTTTTTCAAATAAAGGATTTTTTTATTAAAGTCTGGTGTCTTTATTTAATCTTTTATGTAACCCTTTTGTAAATGGGTAGGGGTTCAAGTAACCCTTAATAATTCACAAGGGAGGCCGCATCTGGGTGCCCCTTTATTAAAGGGGTACCCTGATGTGAATAAGCTCCCTGCCCGCACCCCCACAACCAATGCCCCAGGGCTTGTGGGGAAGAGGCCCTTTCCCCATCTACACGTGGACAAAGTGCTTTTCCAGGGGCAACCCTGGAAAAGCACCCTCCCAGTGCCGAGAGCACGTGGCCTGGTATTGTGGGGGGGTGCTCGCTCCTCCCCTTTCCTGCCCTGCCTGGCCTGTGCTCGGATCAAGGGTCTGTTTGGAAATTTTATGGGGGACCCCATGTTTCCACCCCCATTTTTGGGGTGGGGTTCCTCCTTACAATTCCTACCAGACCTAAAGGGTGTGGTATTGTTTGGGAGGGGGAACCGCATGCTTTAAAAAAAATTAAATAAAAAAATAAATATAATTTATTTCTTTAAACATATAAGGCTTCATCACTATTCCCTAACCTAAAAATCTAACAAATCAGCTGTGCAGAAAGAGAACCAACACTTAAATGACAAATTATACCAGAGTGCACATATTATACCAAATGTGTGACATGAATAAAAAAAACTATTCAGATCAAAAATGTAAATGTAAATATGTCAATAAAGTCCTCCAATAAAGTGTTCCAACCCACAGAGTGCTCCAATCCACACTAAGGTGCTTCCATTCCACATTAAAGTGCTTCACAATTATAAAGAGAGTGCTTCCAGTGGCTCCTCCTGCATGAAAACGTGTGATGCTTACGCCTCACTCAGCAGCAGCTTTCCGTTTAGACAGTCTGTATTTTGTATCCAGGAATTTTATCTGTGATTGTAAAACAGCAAGTTTCAGATGTTAACAGTTATAGAATACTGTGGTTATAAATAACTGAAATATTCCTGAAAACATATACTGTATAGCATATACAGCAGTTTAGAGCATTGTAATATCTACATCTCATAAGCTAAACATAGATTTATTTTTTCACCTAACCATGTTTATAGTGATCTATAAACTACTTGCAGACAGAGTACTGTTTTAAAATACTGAAGATAACACAGTAAACAGAGAGCAAGCAGCTGTCTGAAGTAACACATTAAGAAGATTATAGGGTTTAGAAGCTCTGTGGGTAACAAAATATTGCGATTTCATCTTGATTCCCTTGTCAGAAGCAATTAGAGGAAAATATGAATTGGTTAGCATTCACATTTTCTTGTCAGTCCTTACCAAGCTGCAAACAGCCTGAAGAGTTTAAGGATCCCTTACGCTATAGCTCATTGAGAAAAGGCCCCAAGCAAACACACCGCAGTTGCTTGAATAAAGTATAAATTGTAATTTTATTCATTTTATATTCAAATAATTTAAATTGTACTTAATACCTTTCTTAGTAATAGGCAAGAAAATGGGTTGCAATAACTGCACATGTTCCTACAAAGGTATTGCATGTCAAAAAAACAACACATTTTATTAGGTATATACAGTATATTAGTTTTTTCTTTATGTGTGCTATACAATGTGCATGGAAACATTTTATAGAACATGGCCTCTACATTTCTAGAAACTGTTTTGATTATAATACATATGGGGTCTATTCGCTGCCATAGGCAGCCGAGTGAATGACCGACCTGAAGTGAAGTGAGCCGAACACTGTTCGGCTATTCACTTCAGGCTGGTACGGCTGAAATCAGCCGTGCATCGGCTTGCTTCGCATGGCTTCGGGTTGGCCGAACATGCTCTGCATGTTCGGCTGATCTGAAGTGCAGAAGGAGTTCGACTCAGCCGATCCAACATCTGGATTGGCTGAGCCGAACCTCGGGCAGGCTACTCACTGCTGTTCGGCCTATTCCTATAGTGAATAGCCGAATGCCGCTGAGAACAGAAAAATAGTAAAAAAAGTAAATAGAAAACAATTGTGCAGAGCTAGCAGTGACAGCTAGCTCTGCCCAACAGTTTTCTATTGTCCGGCAGTTCTGCTACCGTAAAAAAAGAAAGAAAAAAACAATCTCCCGAGCACTCTGGGAGCCTTCCGCTCTCGGCCGCCCAGGAGAGAAGCACTGATTTTTCTTTTTTTTCTTTATTCTGACACAGAATAGAAAAAAAAACTAAATGTTTTTGCCCATTGAAATGCACTGCTAGATTCCTATTGGCTATTTCAATTTGCAATAGCCAATAGTAAACTAGCATTGTACACGCCCTCTGCTGATGGACCTGATGGAGAACTGCAGCAGAGGGCGGGTACAATGCTAGTTTACTATTGGCTATTGCAAATTGAAATAGCCAATAGGAATCTAGCAATGCATTCCAATGGGCAAAAACGTTTTTTTTATTTTTTATTTTGACACGGCTGCATGTCAGAATAAAAAAAAAAGAAACAGCAGTGTTTCTCTCCTTGACGGCCGGGAGCAGGAGACTCCCGGAGCACCAGGGAGAGTTTGCTGTTTGGAGATCAGTGTCCCAGGTTAGCAGGTAACCAGGGACGCTGATCTCTCTGTAAGTGGCCAGAGCCAGCCGTAAGATCACGGCTGGCTCCGCCCAGCTGCCATAAGCAGGCTCTCAGCTTCGGCTGAGGCTTTCAGCTCGGATCTGCCGAGCCGAGGCATATGCGTTCGGCTCGACTGAGCCGCTCGGCCATGTTCGGGAGCTGTACCAGCTATAGTGAATTCAGTAGAACCGAAGGGGTCCTGGGGCTGAAGCTAGCCGAAGGATCGGCCGAAGCTACGGCTAGATCCTTCGGCAGCTTAGTGAATAGACCCCATAATGTTGTGACTGTGAACCTTATCACAGAATTACGTACACAGTGCAGTCAGAATTTTTTATTATTATTGCATTTATTTGCAGCACTTTGAATCACAAATACATTTTTGGTTTAAATTAATTAATATAGGTGTATGTAAAAAAGGTGTTCAAAGTCTTACAGTTTGTTTTATTTGGAAAGCAGCCACTGCCAGAGTAGAAAAGCCTTTACCCAGCCAGCATGCTATGCCAAAGGACCCTCTCTCTCTGTGTAGAAGCAGTGGTCTCTGCAGAGGTCTGACATGCCCCCTGCTGAGTCAGAGCAAGTGTTCGCTAACAAACAGGGGGACATGATCTTTGCCTAATGCAGAGATATCGTTTTTATGGTTCTTACTAATTTAATAAATTATTACATAAATTATATTTACCTCTGGAGTTTGAGAGAACTTTCTCTCTTTCTTTGGGTGCTTATACTTGGCTCAGACCATTCATTTGCTTTGAGTGCTGCTTATAATGATTGGCAAGTATTGAGTACCATAGGGATTTCCATCTGCAACATTTATTGCCACACACAGAGAGTTTCCTTCTTGTTTAGAATATCTGTGCAAGTAGGCACACATCTTTCCATTTTTATTATAAAAAGGGAAAAAGACTATCACCAGAAATGTGCTGCTAAAATCCATTAACCAGACAAAGACAAATATTCCAGTACAGTCTGGAGGCCCAGTGGTGTGATCAAAGACAGGCAAAAGACAGTTTTACAGAAGTAAGAGCTGGTGATGTATTCATTCTTCAGATAGGAACAAATATTTGTATTATTAGTAGGTCAATAAGGGTATACAGTGTTCTATATACATACAAAAATATAAAGGACAGTGCAGATAATTGACTATCAAAGCATAGATGGGACTAATAGGACTATTAGTGATGAAGAAAATTGAAGGTTTGTGCTTTGACTAGATTTTGGCACAAACTTTTGTTATACCAAAAAATGCCTTAGAACATAGAATTACATATAGGGACAGAGGAAGCCTTTTATCCTTTCATACAAATGGATAGAAAAGTTTTAAAAAATGTCTCCCAGGGTCAAGCTTAGTCCAAGCATAGGAGCTTAGTCCAAGCATTGGTTTGGTCGACAATTAAATTGAAGAGGTTGTCAGTAAAAAAACAAATAAAACAATTGGATTGTTGTAAAATTCTCTGTTTCTACCTGGACTCCTGGATTGGCAGTAAATAAGAGAATGACTGGTGTTGCTGAATTAGAGGGTAGCCATAAGGGTTTTGAAAATGCCTCTGGTAGTACACCAGCATGTGCTCTTTGGGGCCTACTTCTTCGTGGCTGATGTTGGACCACCTCACTTCTAGTGCTTGCCACTGCACTACTGGTGCTTGCCTGCTGTATGTCAGCTGGATGTTGGACAGCACGCCTTGACCTTTTAGCTGGGACAACTTCTTCTTCTGGATCTGGAAGCTTTCGACAGGTTCCTCCTCTGATCCAGAATCTGACAGGGAGACCTCTCCGTCACTCTCACTAGACATGCTGAAAATTTGAAATGCCTCCTCACTGCTGTCATTTTTTGGGACATCTTTAGTAGTGGGTATACTTGGAGGCTCTGGATGACACGGTGAATCACATTAAATCTCACTGATGATACTGTGACGCACACGCTGCTGACACTTTGAATCACACTGACAGTGTGAATCGCACTGATGACACTGATCTGCACTGATGACACTGCGATATGTACTGAGACACTGTAAATCGCACTGACAATTCAAATCTCACTGATGATACTGTGACGCACACTGCTGACACTGTGAATCACACTGCTTTCACTTTAAATTCAACGGATTACACTTTGAATCATAATGACAATTTGAATCGCACTGATGATACTGATCTGCACTGATGACACTGATCTGCACTGACTAATTTGTGTGTGTATGTTACTTTAATTGCTTACTGTGGACAATCTCTGAAGCTCTCAATCTCCTCTCTCACAACCAAATGGTGTGTGAGAGAGGCGATGGAGACAAGGCTGCAAATCGCAGCCATTGTTCACATTTTTGACAGCTGTGATTTGTCACAGCTCCATCACAAGGTATAGAGCCGATTTTACTGGCTCTATACCTTGTTATGGAAACATTGGAAACAGTGCGGGCACAGTTAGCGGATCGGGTCGTGCCTGAGCGGGGGCGGGGCGGGACATTTTCTAGACACCCACTTACATCCAAGAAGCTCCTGGCCGGCCGTTCAACTACAATGGCCGGCCAGGAGGCGGTTAAAGCCTAAGGAAAGTATCTAAAGCATCACAAAATTGCACCTTTAATGATTCAAGTTGGCCAGTAAAGGTTATAACTTAAACTCCAATTTTCAGCAGTATTTAGTAATGATAACATTTATGTGCTAAGAATGTTTTATAAAGGAATATTTTAAAACATTCCTTTATGCAAGATTCTTGTCTCATATATATATTATCTTTATTATTATATAGTGCATACAGTGTTGGTAAACATAATTTCTTATTACAAACAATACATAACAGTTCATAGTAAAATGTTAAAAGCAGTGTTTAATCCTAGAGTGAGTTAAAGTGTTTAAGAAAATAAAATAACCTTTAGCTTCTTCCTTAATGGAGAAAAATATTTATCATGATAACAAGTTGTGTTCTCTATCATTAACAGCACTTATCAGCTCAGATCACTGCCATTAATGCTTCATAATTATCCCATGCTGTTATTAGTGTGTCTTAGCAGTTTTGTGCAGTAGTCAATTATCAACAGGGGAGCCTTGTATTACTCTTCATGTTTTAACTGTATGGTTCATTCACTTTTGTACACTGTACACATAGCTGATGTATGAAATCAAAAAGACTGTAGGGAATGAGTGCATTAAGTATAAATAAAAAGGGGCGTTTGCACATTTTCATGCCCTTGTTATAAAATACAACTTAAGGTCAATCTATTTATACCGGTCCAAATCATTAATAGGGTTATTCACAAAAGGGTGAAGTGTTTGGAGAAGGCAGGAGTAGTGAACAATCTAGGACAAAATAGATGATTTAGAAAAGGTCTCCAATTCAGCTCACTTTTCAATCAGCTACGTTGTCCTGGATTGTTCACTTTTCCTGCCTTCTCCAAACTCTTCACCTTTTTGGGAATAACCCTTTAAATGTTTTTTTTTTAAATTAAGCTAGGATAAATTTCTAAATTTGACTTGATTTCAGTCTCTTGCAATCCTATGTACAACACCACTCAGACTGGGAGAGGAAGGAGAAGGACTTGGGGGTAATCAGGAGTCCTGTATTCACATGTTCTGACAAGGAACATGCTGACAGGAGGAGAGAGCAAAGAGACAACCGTGTCAGTCTTTTTCTTTCCTTTCACTGTTCAGTCACAATTTGGGGCAGAGAGGTGATCTAGCTGTGTTGCTTAACAACAGCGGAAAAAAAAAATCAGGCGACCAGACTGTCTATGCTATATAACGGGGCTGCATAAATATCAGTAGTGAATGGATAGAAATACAAATCTTTGTAAGCATGTTACACAGTTATTTATTGGGTATTTATCTGTTAACTTGAGTTTAGCTTTGCAGGAAATCTGTGCACAGAGAAATACATAGGCTGCCATTGACATGCTAGTTGCCTGGCTGACTCTGGCTTCACTACTTTCCGAGTCACTGGTTTAGAATTAGCATGCAGATCAGAAAAATAAGAGTAAGATCAAAAGTCTCAATGGGCATACTGTTGTAGGTCAGTGATTGAGAAAGAACTGAAGCCACTAAGTCAGGAAACTAGTAATTTAAGAAGGACAAGCCAATGGCAACTTTCATACAGGCTTAGTGCAGGTTTATTTCGCTCTGTTTCAGTGCCATTGGATCAGTAATTTCCTCAGTAGAATCCTTTAAAAAATGGCCTACCAGGGTACTTGGGGCTATGGTTGTAAAAAAAAAACCACTGTTTACAGCACCTTGTATGTGTTCACCAATCATTCAGAACAATAACGGTATATTTGGAAAGAAGAAACTATTCAGATAAAGGTTTTATTTGTCTGACTGTCGTCACGTGCAGAACACTGTCAGACATACACAAAATGTCTTAATTGACATTCTACTTTACATTCTAATCTGTTTCTGATGCTTTGTGCACATGTATGAAGGAAACATATAACATTGCATAGCTGATTAGGTTACATTTTACAATGCTAACAATACTGTCATTTCATGTTAGAGGAGGCAATGTTTCTGGCCAAGAGAACTAACTGTTTTCTGTAAACATCTGCTGCTATCCACACAACATGTTCCACAATAGAAATCCACCAGTACCCATTAAACATTCACACACAGTGGGCTTGTTTTACTAAAGGAGTAGAGATTTTCATTTAGTAAAAATAGAATTCATCATATGCTAGAAAAAAATGTTTTTAATTGTCCTTGCCTGGGTATTCAAAGTGAACTTGGGTTTAAATTAATCACCAAAATTATTTTTGGTTAACATACACTATGCAAGGAAAATGAATGAATAGTGTTTACAACTGTATTAAATGTATCCCAATATGTTTATTAAATAACATATTTAATAAAGACTTGTTTTTTCTTAAATATTAACTCTTGAGTGCAGTAACAATCAAACCAGTACTCAACTTTCTCATTCAAATTCAGCTTACTGAAGCTAGACAAGCACAAGGTGGAATCAGATTAGTTCAGCGAAGGATGGTTAAAACATAAAAGAAGTGCATGGAGCTGGTAAGTGGTTGTAACATGAAATGCAACAACCAAGCTATATACTGTATGACCAAAGTGGAATAGGACACCATTTTATTTTAAGTTGATGCCACGTCTTACTTGGAGTAGTTGACATTCACTATAATAAAACTCAATATTGTACATTTACCAATTAAATACTAAGCTTAGGAGTTAAATCTTAAAATTGCATTCAAGTACCTTAACTATTAACAAAAATGTATCTGATTTGTGACTCACTCTGGTGTAGATCATCTCTGAATTGGTGCTGACACTGTCCTTCCTTCGTTTGATACAGTACTTCACAAACTTTTTATCTACAAATTAAGGTCTACTGGAATTAAAGAAACTGTTGGAATAACTAGTTCACTCACAGTGTTTGCTGATGATACAAAGTTATGTAGGGAATATGTTTCCAACAAGATATACGAGTTTGCTGTTTGGAGATCAGTGTCCCTGGTTAGCAGGTAACCAGGGACGCTGATCTCTCTGCAAGTGGCCGCAGCCAGCCGTAAGATCACCGCTGGCTCTGCCCAGCTTTCAGAAGCAGGCTGTCGGCCGGCTCGGTCAGCTTCGGCTTTCAGCGCGGCTCAGCTGAGCCGAGGCATATGCATTCGGCTCGACTGAGCCGCTCGGCCAGGTTCGGGAGCTGTACGGGCTATTGTGAATAGCCCGTACAGCACCCCTTTGGTTTGGCAGCAATGTGTCAGATGACTTTCTTTCTAGAAAAATTTAAAGTTATGCCCTTGGGCGGTAAGCACATGCATGCAGACTACTCTTTATTAGTTATGGGCCAAACAGGCCTGAGTTTGGTTTGAATTCAAACTTTAGAACATCCAAAAAGCTTGAATTCAAACCAAACTCAATTCAAGTCTATGGAGATAGAACTTTCAAAAACAATTGTCCCCTTTAAGAGGGCTTATATGCAATTTATTGGCCAAAAAAAACTTTAAAAAAATATACCGTTTTTAAAGGAGCAGTGATTTTAACATTGCTTAAAGGGTAACAATAAAAATGAAAAATTCCTTTAAATATTGTGCCTGGCGGTCCCCTGACCCTGCCTGCAATGTGGCACATCTGTACGATGTATAGAACCTGCTGCAGCAAAAATGACATTTAAACAGAAAAAAATATATAAGCACCTTGTCTCCCACAAAGCCTGGGCCATTGGTTTGTGGGGGTGCGGGCAGGGGGCTTGCGTCCGTGAAACCACAAAAAACTACAATAACCAAAAGGCGATGCTTTAAAAGCTTTTATGGCTCATCAGTTTAGTGATAACAGTGATTGAAGGACCTAGAATTATTGCTGTCACTTCGATCCTCACGACAATATGTATCATGTGTGGCACAATTTTTGTACGTAGGCGCATCCAATGCGTGTTTGCGTTGTATGCAGGGGCACGCGGGGTGCAGGGGACTTTTTTTATGCAAAACAAATGACAAAGGCACTTATCAATTCATTATCAGCTTTACAGCTTTGCGGCTTTCACATTTTCTGCAGAAGACGTGTATCCAAACCTCTGCTTTTAACCTTAGTGGTTAGACAGTTTTTTTTTTTGCATGCTGGCTGGTAAGTGTGCCTGGAAACTTTTTTCTGTTTTGCATTTTTTGATGTTTATTATTTATTATTTTTTTGAAAAAAAATTATACACTCAGCTTTATTGCTATTACATAGGGGGCTAACATGGCCCCCTATGTAATAGCAAATATAAAGTGACATGTCCTCTTTATGAAGACATCTGGGGTCTTTCAGACCCCTAATGTCACCTAGGGACCCCACAGAAGCTGAGGAAGCAGATATCTGCTTCCCCAGCTTCATCTCCTGGCTCTAAGAGCCAGAGACTGTAACGAGTGACACCGGAAGTGATGTAATGGAAGTGGTAAAAATAACAAATATATACTTTCAACAAGTTAACATGTAAATATAGAATTAGTTTCTACATTTTTGCTTTATTGTGCTGCACCATTTTAATGGATGCCTATGCCTACTTTAGGAAAATGAAAACTAAAATAAAAGCACTTTATGTAACTTGTAAAGTAAACTAAAACTTTATATTTGAATTAAGAGAAACTAAGTAGCTTCAGCCAAGAAAATATCTCCATGGAAATTTTAAATTGTGGTAATGTTTCATTCATTGCTTCTTGTTATCATCCCTCATTCACCTGTACATAATATGCTATCTGTCATCTCTAAGCACTGATGGGTGTTGAGTGAATCCAAAACTTGTAATTGCAGCGCTGTGGAAGTCTGATTATTGAGGCACTGAGAGCTTTCATCACAAAGTAAATGATAAACAGACCTATGAAGCATAAATAAGTGCACTTAACCTTTCTCATGAAATGCAGGAACCTCAAATATGAAAAATATACCAAAGTAAAAATGTAATCATCACAACAGCTATTGGTCTTGAGGATCTCTCCACCTGAACATTTTTATTTCTTTTCATTTTACAACAGGTTCATGAAATCTTTTGGTCAGCTACATAAAGCAGACCATTTTTTTTCTTGTCAACAGTGGATTTTATGTATCAAAAAGTAAACTGAATAAGGCACTATTAGTGGAATCCCAATGATACCAAACACCAGAAACCTCTATTAGACAATTGAGCATATACAGGAGAGGCTTTTTAGCTATCAAAAACACCTCTCATGGTGTAATATACTTACCTTTCATGATCTGGCTCCAGAGTTCACAGTCACTTCTCCGGCTCTCACAGTCCCTCCTCCTCCTCATCTGTTTTAAGCCGGTAAGTTCAATTGCTCAGCGTTCAAGCAATGTTCTGATCTTGGGCAATTGAATCCAGATCACTTGCCAACCTGACATATTGCATACACCTCTACTATCCTACCCTAGTTGGATCCATCCGAGTGGACCATCCCTGGAGCAAACACCCGATCTGTTGCTGAAACTTATCAAGCCAGCCTCTTCATCCTGTTCCCACACTGCTGCTGTAACCCCTTGGAGTCTGTTATCCCTCTAACCTGGACAGCCTTATCCTGTGAACTCCTGACCGCACAATCGCAAATACCTCTTAAACATCATTGCTCAAACTTACAGCAGTTATATAATCTTTGCTATAGTAATACAACCATTCAGTATTTGTGTGAACGCATGAACATTCTGTTATATGAAGTAGTACAGCCATTCAGAATCTATTTGAACACATGGACATTCCGGTTTATATGTACTGGTTTATGCAGCAATACAGCCATTCAGTATCTATGTAAACACATGAACATTCTGTTATAGGAAGTGTTATATGAAGTAATACACATGGACTCCCTGTTTATAAGAAGTGCTATATGAGATAATACAGCCATTCAGTATCTAAGTAAATGCATGGACATTCTGTTATATGAAGCGTTACATGAAGTAATACATCCATTGTTAAAACGCATGAACATTTCCTCATTAGATACGCATCCACTACAAGTAGACTTTATCATAGAGTTGAGTAATCATTTTATTGTAACTGACCGCAGTTAAGATCCAAATACGCTTTAGGACTGGTTAGTCTGTTCTATATCATTACGATACTGAGCTTAAAACAGCTGAGAAGGAGGAAGTACTGTGTGATGCTGCAGCCTGTGAGAGCCAGATAAGTAGCTGTGAACTCCAGAGCCAGAGAGTGGAAAGGTAAGTATATTACACATGGTCATTACAAAGCTATGTATAAAAATGTCATCTTTATTGCTGCACATTTAAAATCATACAGAATGAGTCCTTCCTTCTATTCTATTCATCCACTTGTAACTGCATGACCACGTGACTGCTGAAGACCATCGACCATATTTAAGGAAGAGAACACGTACACCAGGATGCTACGCTATCAGCTAGCTCTTATGGCAACCAGATTATTGCACAGTAAGGGAAGAACCATTGACTGATGGGTCTCTGTGGCCTATATATTGTATCATACTGCATTGGGTCCTGACTTTATGTAGTGAAGGTATCTTAAATAATAGCAGTAAAAGGCAATGTATGTCTGACATTACAAGATCCTCTTGTGCACTGGTTCTCCCTTCCAAGTGGACGTCAAGCTACTGGTGAGTGTTAATACTTTAGAAAGTGCTCCTCTGACTTTTACTGATGCTCCTCCTTCCCTCAATTGGTCACATGAACAAAGCAGGTTATTAAACATCTATTTTTGTATACATATTGTGATGTATTATACAATATTGCTTAGTAACCACATATGTATGAACGTATGGTTATATTGCATGTTATAGTTGTTCACTCATTTTTACATGTATCTGTTTATGAAGAGCATCCCTTCCTCCCTAAGAAACCCTTATATTTGGTGCAAAACGTGTATAGGAGTAATGGCACAGTGTGATACCATAACATTGTGATAACTTGGTACTAAATACACTTTGTGTATATTTTGGAACAATTATTTAACATTGCTGGTATCTGTTTCAGGGGGATTACAAGTGCATGCATAATATAGAAGGAAGGACTAATTTTTTATGATTTGAAATCACGTGATTTTATGTATCAACATGGCTATTTACACGCATAGAAATGTTTTCATGTATTTGCATACTTTATACAGACACCCACAGTATTTATTAACTGTAAATAAAATCTATCTCTAAAATGTGTCTTATTATCTGATTGCCATATGCCAATATGTATTGCTTGAACTCCTAATAGGACCACCCCTAACTAGAGCATAAAGCCCCCTTCTCCCACCTCCTCTGTGTTCTTTTTTTGTCCTCGCTCAGGGCACCTATCTAGCAGTTTTTTTTTTTGTGGCTACGTCTTGGGCAGCCTACGCGAAAGTTCCGGTAGAGGTCGTCTGTAAAGCAGCGAGTTGGTCGTCCTCTAATACGTTCATTAAACATTATAGTGTCGATGTGTCTAATGCTGCGGACTCAGCCTTTGGGGCGTCCGTGTTATACTCTGCGGCTTCAGCAGCTTATTAAATTATTTTGGCATGTTTCCCTCCCTTGTGGTTATTGCTTGCTATGTTCCATTAGTATGCCGACATGAGGAGAGCCAGGAATACAGAAAATTGTTATCACATACTTACCGTAATTTTCCTTTCCTGGCTCTCCTTATGTCGGCATAGCGTCCCTCCCATGCCTTCGCTCGGCGTGTTATTGAAAACAGAGGAGGTGGGAGAAGGGGGCTTTATGCTCTAGTTAGGTGTGGTCCTATTAGGAGCCAGGGGCGGGGTTGACCCATTAGTATGCTGACATGAGGAGTGCCAGGAAAGGAAAATTACGGTAAGTATGTGATAACAATTTTCCGTAATATATATATATAATGCAGATTAGTGGTAACGTAGAACTTGTTCTCTTTGCTTTCTCCTACAAGGGTGTATCTGTAGCCTGGGGCAATATTTGCATGATGCCTGAGATCAGTCTTTCAGTTATATTGCAGATTTTAGACACCCATTCCATGAAACAAGTAAGCTCAATCAGTAAATTGCCCAGTGCTGTCCAAAAAGCATTACAATTGTACTAAAGTCAGAAATTCCACTCACTTTGCTTCAGACTACCTTATCTGTAATCCCCTATGGCATACTTTTACACAGCATCTAAGAAATGGGATAGGTGTGTCTGCTTCCTAAAGCCAGTGCTCTATAACTTTCTCTCTCTCACTGTAATGTAGCATCAATCAGATTTAAAGTGACACTAAACTCAGGAGTTAAATCTTAAAAATGCAAACATGCACCCTCCAGAAGGAAGGACAGTGTCAGCACAAATTAGAGATTATTTGAAGATATACAGCTGAGTGATGCACAAACAAGCCACATTTTTAATAGTTAAGGTACTTGAATGCATTTTTGAGATTTAACTCCTGAGTTTAGTGTCACTTTAAATTTATCAAGGTATGTTTAGACTGATTGGTAGACTATGAAAACATAATCTTATTACTGAAACTATGATACAGCAGCCTTTATTTATGCTATAGACAGCAGATCCTACTATGAGTGTGTTTGGAAATACCTCTCTTACAATGCAAACAAAAGGGACCCCATTTTTAACAAAAATGCAACTTTGGTAGACTTGTGCACCACAGCAATATCTTGGCAATAAAAATGTGTCCACTTCTAACCTAATTCTGTTGCTCTTAAAGTATACAATAACAATTTTAACATCAAATTGATGGAAGATTTAACTGCCAGGATTTACGACACCATGACCCCAAAGAATTGGATTTTTGGGTGTTACAATGTACGTTCTATGTGGAATTGGCATTGACAGGCGTAAATATGAATGTATGTATATTTTAGCTAGTTTGATTGATTAATCTAGATTAATTTAGAGTATGGTTAATCTCTATGGGTGTGTAATATATCACCTTATCTTATCTTTTAGTTAAATTTTGAGGTGGTGGTAATTTAATTTCAGACAGATGCTACAATGTATGCTATTAATTACAGAAGATTGTGTATGCCAATAGGCCAGTGCCAGATTTGCTTGTCTAGACAATGGGTTGAAACTCACTTTTATCTCCAGCTACCAGCTTCAAAGCATCCCCATTTAGATAAGCTATAAGGTTGTCTGGCCTTTTAACGGTGCATGAACCGACCTGGGGTAAGCCCTACAAACAGTTGACCATTTCTAGTTTACATAGTTACATAGTTACATAGTATTTGAGGTTGAATAAAGGCATATGTCCATCAAGTCCAACCTATTTGTGTATGTGTGTACAGTCCTATTGGTGTGTGGTATGTACAGGTCCCTCTGTGTTCTCAATCTTAAGAGTACTTGTACCCCTGTATATTATGGTCCCTGAGAAAATCGTCCAATCACCTCTTGAACGATTCAACACTCTCAGCCGAAATCAGAGTATGTGGCAGTGAGTTCCAGACCTTGACTGATCTAACTGAAACCCCTTCGCCCCTTGTCCTGAAATTTTTTCTCCACCAATTTTTAATGGTGGCCTCTCGTCTTTGTCATGGAGTTAATTGTAAAAGGTCTGTTGCTAATGTTACTATCCCCGGTAAACATTTTATACATGAAAATCATGTCCCCCCTTAATCTCCTTACTTCCAAGGAGAACAGGTTTAATTTTAGGAGCCTGTTCTCATAGCTCAGGTCCTCCATCCCCTTTATGAGTTTGGTTGCCCTCCTCTGGACTCTTTCCAGTTCAAGGACATCCCCTCTGTTCACTGGTGCCCAAAACTGGACTGGTGCCCAAAACTGTACTCTAGATGAGGCCGAACCTGTGTTTACCCTTCAGGATTTTGGGCAATTAGTTCCCTAAAGATTTGGGTCCCCCCTTGTTCTCTTCTTTACCCTTTTTCGGTCTTTACTTTATCCTCAGTTCCCCCTTGCTTATCCCCTTTACTTACATTCACCAAGGTTCCAATAATGCACTATGGCATAAGATTTGCCTATCACATTTCATGGCTCCTGATTAAATGTGACTACTCAGGGATGATATTGTATCATTTGTGTCATCTAATAATTCAGTCTTGTATGGCCCTGTTTCAAGCATTTGAGCTTTTTGACAATTGAGTGACACCGTAGACATACATGATCCTCTGAACCCTTGGTTACTGTTAACTCAAAATGTTAAATAAAAATGATTGAAAGTTGGGTTCTGGTAACAAAGGGCATTTAAAAAGTTTCTAATCCCCAGAGGAACATTCTAATTTGATTAGATTAGTAATAGGGCCCACTAATTTGTGCCACTCCATATAAGTCTATATTAGTCCAGACCCAGGATGCAAAAAGGAGTTTTCATTTTGAATTCCAGGATGGGGTATCCACATACAATTTACTGGTAATTATATGGAAATACCCTAGTACCTATTTATGTCTTTTAAAGGTCTTATATATCCCACTGTTTGTATAAATAATCATATGTTATTTCATGCTTAATATATACATTGATTGCTGGTTTGCTATAACTAGGTTCTTTTGCTATCTACCAATACACTTCTGTTGTGTTGAGCTTGATCTTAGGTGCCTACATTTTTTTACCAGATTAAATGCTTGTAGATATGGAGGCTTATATCACAAATCATATCTCAAGATATTACCTTGGGAAACATGGGATTACTTTGTAATTCCTAACTAGTCCTAATTTGTTTGGACACTGATTTGAATCCTGTTGTCATCCTCCACAAAGCAAACCCCCACCCCCCACATTCATCTCCTCCTCACCAATCCTCTATGACCAGAAAAATAGGGCAATTGCTTCAAAAACCAGACATTGTTAATTAGGAATGCTACTGATACTTCAGCAGCTGTAAATACCACTATAATAGATACCACTAGACATGTGCACCAGCAAAAAATTTGATTCGTTTAATTTCATTTTGCTTCAGATGTTTGCTTATGTTGTTTTTCAGGATTTGGGTCTGAAAATCAAATTGTCTTGGCATTTGCATTCGGAAGAATCCAAATTTTTTACATTTCGGATGAGTTAAATGAGAATTATGAATAACAATCTGTTGCAGAAAAAGTGACATTAAATGTTTACTTTGTTTCTTTTTAACTTTTGAAAGTTCACAGAAACAATATAAAAACCAGCATGGGGTTCCCCCCAACAATAAATACCAAACCCCAACATCCCCCCCCCAAAAAAAAAAAGTGGTGTCCCCCCTAAAATCCCTTACCAGAACCTTAATCCGAACAGCTGACTGGCAGGACAGGAAAGGGGGGATGAGCAAGTCCCTTCCCCTGCAACATACCAGGCCACATGCTCTTGGTATTGGGAGGGACCCCCTGACATGCCAATGGGGGCAAAGGCTTTTTGCCCACAGAAAAAAACCCTTTATTTTAACAAAACACACAAACACAAGTTTTTGACAATTCCTTTATTAAAAAAATAAGTCCCACAATGTCAATCCAGCGACAAGCAGGTCCTCTAGTAATCCCAAGCTGCCGACCTACAAAAAAAAACACCTGACAAAAACAAAAGAAAACTGATTACAACCCACAAACCTTCTCTCTCAGGTCTACTCCTCTGCTGATTGACAGAAGGCAATGGGAGGCAGCCATTGTGCTATTGGCTATTTAAATTTAAAATTGCCAAGGGCATGTGGCCTAGTATGGTGAAGGGAGGGGCGCTCGCTCATTCCCCCCTTTCCTGCCCTGCCAGGCTATTGCTCGGATTAAGGGTCTGATATGGAATTTTAGCAGGGACCACACGTTTTTTGTTTTTTCAATTATTTGGGTGTTGGCATCCCTTTAAAAATGTCTACCAAACCTAAAGGGCCTGGTGTTAATTGTCGGGTGAACCGCACGCTGGGATTTTTTTTACATCTGGGTCTCCCCTAACATTACTACCAGATCTAAACGGTCTGGTATGAATAGGGGAGGGGAACCACACGCTGACTTTTTTATTATTGTTTATTTTAATAGTTAAACACTTTTCTGCATTCTGTGACAGCTGTCAGCTTCTTTGTTTACATTCAGGATACAGTTCAAATGTAGCAAAGAAGCTGAGAACTGTTACAGAATAGCACACAGATATCAGCTTTTTTCTTTGTTTATGTTCTATAATATAATTCAACCGGGATATGTCCAGAATGTCAGCAAAGTGCAGAGAAGTGGAGAGCTGTAAATGACACATACATAGCACTTTTCTGTTTGTTCTTAATGACATTCGTATGTGTCCGAATTTCATTATCAAACATACCGATTAGTTCGGATTCGTTATTTCTGTCATTCTGAAATTCGGATGCATCTGAATGTCCGAATTTGAAGAAATTCATACGAATGGCAATTTGGAATGAAACAAATCGCACATGTCCAGATACCACACCAACATAAATATTGCTGGAATAAATCCTTTCTGTAGACCTGTTTTAGTCCTCTTTTAATATACTGTATGATTTGTGATGTAATTGTGTACATAACCTTGATCTGATTTGTATTTAGACAAGGAGCAACCAAGTACTAGACAATGCACAGTGTGATATACAGTATCTATGTTTTTCCTGTAACATATAAATGTACAATTAAAAAAAACATTCAAACAAAACACATGCAAGGCACTAAGACAGAGACAACTCTGTTCATAGAAATCTACCAGTTAGAATAAATACTTCAGTAATTCAAGTAAAGATTTAGGTTTTAAATGCTGACCATTTCTCATTGCACAACTAGATCTAGCAAACTCTAAGTGACCAAAGTTTGTGATGGACACTTAGAGATCTATTTATAAATATTTTCACACAACCTTCACAATTGAATGCAATTAGAAAAATGTTTGAATCTTGGGTGAAAGCTGTGTGAATCTTAGATGACATCATTTAAATAGATCCAGAACTAGAAACAAAGGTTTATAAACTAAAGATTTATATTTTACATTTTATTCAACTACACCTCTTCTAGACAGCAAAATGTACATAATAATGCCCTATCAATAATTTCCAATTTTTGCAAATGTGTGATTTAGGCCATTAGTGTATTAACTGTGCATTTCATTGAACTAAATGGTACTTCCCAATGGATTATTCCTTCTGCTGCTGTCTCTAAATACTGCCAAATGGTGTTCTGGCACAAAAATAGATCATTCTTAAATGGGGAATTTTTCATTATAAAGCTTTCCATTTCTCAAATGGACATACATTGATTATTATAAATTATGAAGCCTGTTATTGCATTTCCTGGTTTCTTTAGGTTCTGTGTAATGTTTACAGCACTCCATACACTTTAACCAGATCCAGAAAACTATTAGGATAAAACAAAATGGTGGAGCGAGGGTTTGCATTGAGCTGTCAGTGAGAGTAAACAGCAGACAGGCAGACCTGTTTAATCTGTTGCTCAAAATAGTAAAAGAATGGTTACACATAAGTGGGATAATTCTTAAACTGACCTGTGCACATTTGTGTCCACCTATCAACAGTTAAACAATATAAAGAAACATGAAGAGACTATAGGACCACCATATAGTACAAAATTCTGTATTGCAACTTGGAATAAAATGTATAAAAAAACTACAAATTCTATGAATAATATCACTTTCCAATTGTGAATTTAAAACAATTACAATATTTTCTCACATTCACCCCACTCTATTCCAAATGCAACTTAGTCACCACACTGACGGTACCGGCACAACCAATGAGCAAGACCAGAAGCTAGATGGGCAACTTTTACAGCTAGAAATCTGGTAAATGGCATTTTGTCAATTTACATAGGAACTTGTTTAAAATGTAAAAAAAAAAGTCAGTATGCACATGGATAAAACGCGGCAATGTTATACTGATCCCCACGCCTTATCCTCCTACTGCTGGCAGTTACTGGACTGGATAATGTCACCACTGTGGAATGACATTTTGCTCTGCATCCACACCTGAGATTTTTCTGCTTCAGCTGTGCTGCATACTGGATGAATTCACACTCTAGGTATGAACATCACTTCTAGCAGGTATGCTCTCAGGAGGATTTAATCAGGAGGAATGGTTAAGCAGCAGTGAGTGAGGATTGTATGCATTACACATAGTAGGACTTTATTTGTTTGTGTTGTGTTCAGCACTGTCATCTATTATAGCCTGCATGCCATCACTGCGTTTCCTACACACCTGCTTACTACTATGTTCTACGATGCTTAACTGCTGCTTTTTAAGTGTGACTTTTCCCCCTTTGTCACTGAGTATGGGAATATACCAGTGCCACTAGCATAGCTCCAGAACTGCTCTCCACCCTGCTTTCCTTCTCAGCGTATAAATGTACTATTTTAATTCTGTTTGATTCAGTACTGCCAGTATTGCTGTATAGCTTTTGGCCTGGTTGTGCCATTCCAGTGGTGTGGTGACTGAGGTGCATTTGGAGGAGAGAGGGGTGAATGCATGACAACGTCATCATACTTCACCATGAGAAAGTGATATTGTTATAAAATGCAGAAATAGCCCTCCAAAATCTGACATATTTAGGCAAGCATCATAATTATTATCAAATATACAAAACTATCATTTATACTTATTCATCCATAAAGACAAACAAAACACATACATTGAAAAGTCAGTTCTCCAGCACGGCACTCCCATCATAAATTAATAATAAAGTTCACATGATTTACTACACCAATTCAAAAACCTAATTGTGTCCCAGTATTAAATATGCATATGTGTTAGAAATGTTGGCACCATGCCAGAATTATTAGCTTTTATTTAATAAAAGCTGCAGATTTCAAAATATGCTTATATAAGTATAGTATAGTTACAAAAACACACCATAATGTTATAGGGGTCTATTCACTAAGCTGCCGTAGGCAGCCGAGTGAAAGACCGACCTTAAGTGAAGTGAGCCGAACGCTGTTTGGCTATTCACTTCAGGCTGGTACAGCTGATTTTAGCTGTATATCGGCTGAAATCAGCCGTACATCGGGTGGCTTCATGGGGCTTCGGGTCGGCCGAACATGCTCGGCATGTTCG
>NW_017306740.1:698118-721581 GCF_000935625.1 Nanorana parkeri
TAAAAAAAAAAAGAAAAAAAACTCTCCCGGGCGCTCTGGGAGTCTCCCGCTCCTGGCCGACCAGGAGAGAAACACTGATTTTTCTTTTTTTGTTTTTTTCTGACATGGAGCCATGTCAGAATAGAAAAATAAATAAAGTTTTGCCCATAGAAATGCATTGCTAGATTCCTATTGGCTATTTCAATAACCTAGATACGATTTTCTTTTTTCTTTATAGCAAAGATGATTTTTTTTGTCTTCGTATTACATCAGTTCTCCTTAGAGTTACTGTAGGATACCACCTTAACCATTCATAACTATATAATACACTAAGCAAAAGTATAAGCAGACATATTTTTGGATGGAAACCATATTCATGTATGACAAATTAAAACATTTGTCACATTGAGAAATAAATATACAAATTATTCAGAGAGATGACAGAACTTGGGAGTTTTCCCCAGTGAATGCTGTAGCTCTCTGGGGGCTTACATTTTCTTTTATATTCCTCATTTCTGCATCATAAAGTTGGCACTGCTGCACCGTCTATGGAGAATACGCCATGTTAGGTTCATATGAGCCAAACCTATTCCCACTGTGGCAGGATCCAGAAGGCATGAACATACAGAGTATGTATACTTATTAATATGAAGTGAAAACATATCCATTATGTATGAAGAGCACAAGAAGCAATTTAACTATTCAGATATCTGCCTGGTGTTATAAAGTGATTTATACAGATTCAGGTACAGTACAATAAATGGACAATAGATCTGCCACTGTAATTGCAGGTAGTTATACATTTACTTACTTTCTAATCTGTACATACATTTAGTAACCATATGCTCAGCTTTATTTTATTATTTTTGTTGAAATGCCTCTATTTTCTGTGTGGATATATCATGTGTGCTGGGTGTACAAAATGACAACAACGTGATGTTTGTTGAAAGCAATTGATGTTTCAATGTTTGAAGTATTGAATAAAGTATTTGTTTTTAATGGCATCTTGACAAAGAAGCCCTGAGAGGTCTTGAAAGGTCAGTTTTGTGACAGTAAAATATTTTATTTTTGCTATTTATAGTACTCTTGTGTCTGATTTATGCTTTTGCATAGGTCAGCTTCATCAAGATATCTGCATTGATCTTTCACCACTTCCACCACCACTACTCAACTTTACCCTTGAATTTATCCTACTTAGATTCCCTCACCACCCTAATACAATAATTACCAACAGATACAAAGAAGGTAATTGATCAGAACTGGAGCAGACAAAATCTGGAGCAGATGTGCACGGGAACCAATCAGATTCAATCTTCAGTTTGTTCAGTTAAGATTTGCAAATGAAAGAAGGAAGCTGATTGGTTGCCATGCACATCTGCTCCAAATTTTGTCTGCTCCAATTTTGATCAATTCCCACCAATGTGTTTCTTGGGGTCATGTTATTGATTTATTTATTATAAGTATTTATATAGAGCCGATAATTTATGCAGCAATTTACATAGTGCACATTCTCATCAGTCCCTGCCCTAAATGAGCTTACAATCTAAGGTCCCTAACTCACATACTGTATATACAGGGCCAAGTAGACAGGAGCTAATTCACTTTCTAGCATGTCTTTGGACTGTGGGAGGAAATTGGAGTGCCCAGAGGAATCTCTATAAGTGCAGGGAAAACATGCAAACTCCAGATAGTGTCCTGAGAAGGATTTGATTCAGAGGCCCCTAGCAGAACTGCAAGATTTTGTTATAGGGCCCCCTTCTCACTACCAAGGAGAGATGCTGGGACTGAATATCATTGCCCCCCTCTCCTCGACCCCCCTGGCATTCTCTGCACTAAAATAGCTTACACTGTATTTTCCACCCATTGTCACACACTATTATTTTTATACAATTATAAAGCTCTTACCTATACCATAATGCTGTGCAGAGAACACTGAGGCAGTCACATCAGTCTATGCACAGATGAGCTTACACTTTAATGCAGCATACCAACAGCTATAGAGGACTACATATCCCAGCAACACATTATACAACAATGCAGAATAATAGTACATGAATTTGGTACATACTCTGTGCTGCCGCTCTGCTCCGGGTGCCCGCCTGATGTCTTTGGCAGAGGGTCTCAGGAGGGTTACAGAAGGTGTCAGAAGGGGGAGATGTGTGGCCGGCTAAAGTGCTGTAAGCAGGCGCTGCGTGGTTCCCCAGAAGGCTGCTGTGTGGGACCTAATGCAGCTAAATCAATTTAAAAAAACATTTTGCTGAGGTCAGTTGTAATGCATAGTAAAGAGGTCAGTTGTAATGCAGAGTGCATAGGTGTGATGCAGAGTACAGAAGTCAGCGGTGTGACACACAGTGCAGAGGTCATTGGTGTGACAGTGAGTACAGAGGTCAGTAGTGTGACGCAGAGTACAGAAGTAAGAGGTGTGATGTACAGTACAGAAGTCAGCGGTGTGATGCAGAGTGCAGAGGTAAGAGGTGTGATGCACATTAAAGAGGTCAGCCATTTGTATAAGAGTGCAGAGGTCAGCAGTGTGACGCAGAGTGCAGAGGTCAGCGGTGTGACACAGAGTACAGAGGTCAGAGGTGTGATGCACAGTACAGAAGTCAGTGGTGTGTCACATAGTGCAGAAGTCAGCAGTGAGACACAGAGTAAAGTGGTAAGCAGTGTGACCCAGAGGGCAGCAGTGTGACACAGAGTACAGAGGTCAGCCATGTGACGCAGAGGTCAGCAGTGTGACACAGAATATAGAAGTCAGCAGTGTAACGCAGAGTGTGGAGGTCAGTGGTGTATGAAGCAGAGTACAGAGGTCAGAGCTGTGGCGCACAGTACAGAGGTCAGTGGTGTGATGCAGAGAGCATAGGTCAGTGGTGTAATGCAGAGTGCAGAGATCAGCGGTGTGACCAGAGTACAGAGGTCAGCAGTTTGACCCAGAGGGCAGAGGTCACCTGTGTAATCTGCCCATCTGTGCACCTATATGAAACTTACAGTTACTGACGTGCCTCTGATATATTATCTCTGTAATGTTAGCCCTCATTGGTGCAATTGTAGATAATTGCAAAATAGTGAAAGGTCTGTAAACAGCAAGGTGTTTAAATATCATGCCTTCATGATGGATATCAATGCCACTTGTGTCATACATGTCCATGACAAGTGAGAGATGGAGTTCCAAAGCCTTCAGACACCTTTGTCAGTTCTAATGTCTGGTACCTCCACCTCCCAAATGCTTCTGATTTTTTTAAATACCACCTTTATCACCAACTCTATATACACACTGTGCCTTCTCCTCCTCGAATTTCTAATTGAGGTCTATGTATAACTATACACTCATAGATAAATAGGCCAAAAATAATTCCTCTGGGGGTATAGACTCTTTCCTTACCTGCAGCACTAAACTCCACTAGCAAAATGCTGAAGCATGATTTGTTCCTCTACATGTTTTACCTGCTTGATTTTATTGCTCTGCTCGCTGTGCTGATTGAAAGGGGCTCATGCTTCCAACCTGGTACTAATTACACCGATGCCTACATATTTATTTTCTGTCTGCTTGTTGCAGGGGCATGACTCTTTGCCTATTTACCCTCTTGGGCCCCCGAATATCTTTTAAGAGATGCCTATACTATTTAAGCAGATTGTCATAGGGTGTCGTCCCCTGATCTGTTAGTCCCCATCAGCATCAACGACCCTGCTATTAAGTGCAGTAATATGGACTAAATATGGACTTCCTACACCTGTCATGTTCTAGTGTGATTCTGTTTCCATGCAGGTAGGACAATAACCAACATCAGTACAGTTGCCTGGGACAGAAGGTAAATTAGGTAGAGAACCCCACACTTTTAAAATAAACATGTTGAAACACTTCAGCCACCTGGATTAATACCTGTGTTGCAATTATCTCCCAGAGCACATCTTTAGACTCTTTATTAGTCACAGAAAAAGGTACCTGGCGGCTATGTGTGCAATTAATATTTCCTGTATTTTGTGGAATTTACATTCAAATTACATTCCTTTATAAATTCCTCGGTGGTGTGAAGGAATAGTGTTATTTTGACCTCCCATACTACCACAAGGCACACAACCACCCAATTTGAGTGTCTCTTTTTGGAGACCACTTCAATGTTAGGTCTAGAGACTCTAAACCTCAAGAGCAGTTGCTTCTCTCCAGCTACTGTCTCATGCACTAAAACTGCCTACAGTATTTTTTCTCTCTTTTTAAATCTAGCTCTTTCTATCTGCCCCCTCTTGTTTTTTTTACTCACTTCAGATTCCTGCTACTCTTACCCTATTGCTCTCTCCAGGTGTCCCTAATTTTTCTTCCCTTCCCCCCTTTATTAATTAGCTTCCTGCCCAAATCTCCCCTCTGCCCTTCATCTGCAGCTAACTTTTCCTCCCTGTCCTACCTTTCTGCCCTAACTAATTTCCCAATTCTCCACCCTGCTCTCCCACCATTGGTACACCCCCCTTGCCCAAGAGCTTGGCTCCTCGCAATCAAATCTGCTGCCTCCTTTTAATAAATGCTAATGGTCAAAATATCAATTAAACATATCAACAACATTGGTATCACACCACACAGGACTACAAGACATTTTGTAAAAAAAGGATAACATATACCAGCTTTATTAATAACATTAAAATTATTCTACTACACATCTACAAAATCAGATAAAATCATCCCTCCAACCATCGTTGAGCAAACTCCAACAAGATCCTTAGCAAGAATAACCAAACAAGCAAAAGTAGGGTATGGAGGGTTTCTAGAGAGGTAACAAGGCAAAGACCATGTATATATATAAAACATATATCAATAGTTTATTGTACACAAAACTCATAGTTTAAAAATGACTCCAGTAGGTAAAAGCCTTTACAGTCCATACATGTAGATTTATGCAGTCAGGATAGTGGAGCTATCCTTCAGTTAGTGTCCAGATAATAGTCTGGCGTAATTGAACCCGACGCGTTTCGCCAATGGCTTCTTCAGGGGATGAGTGTATATATTGATCTAGCATTAGAAAGAGATTTTCTTACATATAATTATTCTCTCAATGTATGGTCACATAGGGCATATAGCAACATTGCACAGTGTATAGCTCCTAAAGCATTCCTTATATTGTAAATCCCCACATGGATGGACATCCCCATCGAAAGTGACCACCCGGCACTTCACCAGGCACACAAGGTGCCCGGAGAGGACCGATGCTGAGAGGACCGAAAGAACAAGGTGGCCAGAAAGATCTAGCCACCATTCCCAGTCCCTCGTCATACCTGGCACCTCGGGGCCATACATAATTTCTCTGTAATTATATGAGATCTAACGTTGAAACCACTTGATCTCACCGGATCTAACGAAGGCCTATCAGCCTGAATGAAATTTTACCAGAAAATTGCATGTGGGGGGGCTAGCTCCCCCATATAATGCCACCTAATATCTGTGTTTTTATGTGAAATATCTCTGTAATTATATGAGATCTAACGTTGAAACCACTTGATCATACCGGATCTAACAAATATCTTCCAAAATAGCTAACTGTTTGGTCAATTTTTTGATAAGGGGGGGCTGATGACGGGTTAGCCCCCCTGCAAATAACTGTTAATATCTCTATTTCTGTGTGAGATCTAACGCAAACAACAGAGATCTAACCTGATCTAACAAAGATCTAACCAACTGCATATGTTTTGTTCAAAAATTTTGATATGGGGGGCTAACCCGGCTGAGGTGTTTGTTTGCTAACTCTGTCAGCTTCAATCCAGCTTCAATCTTGAGCCTTAACTCTTTGGGTGCCTTTTGTGCGAGTATTTTGCTGTCACCTGTGGTTCCCCAAGCGTTGTTAATGTTTAATGTAACTTATGGTATTGTTGCTTCTTGCAGGCCTATCCTGCCTGTAATTCAGTAATCTTTTCATGGTCCTATGTGTACAGCATTGTGTTACTGACAAGAGCTTGTGGTGTTATAACCCTAAGCACATGAGTATGTGGCTTCCAGGCTTTCAGCATAGTTGTTAGTGTATAGCAGGTTCTGACAGGTGATGTTAATCATATCTATCTTCAGTTTCATCTGTGTTTGTAAGGTTGGATCATGTATCAATTACCTAACCTCATTCCCCAAGAGACCAGCTGCATCATATAAGGTGAGGGTCAGGTAGGTATGAAGATTTAAAAAAAAAGAGTGCAATGCATGGGCATAATGAATTGTAAATGGATTGTAAATCTCTTAATGGATTAATGGATTGTAAATCTCTCCAGCCCTTTGCCATCACTGCTTCTCAGGGTGCAAATGCATGAACTTCTGGATTATAACTCATCACCAGTACTGCTCCCCAAAGACAGAGTATGCTGTTCAATTTGGGATAAAAGGTCCTCTTCAAACTGTGATACAGCTGCTAAACATGCAGCATCCTGCTGTTAGACTCCAGCTAGTGGATTGCATCACAAGGATTGTACAACCTTTAAGCAGTACTTGGCCTGCAATCACCTGGCAGGATGCAGTGCCAGGTTTACCCTGCAGGGGCAGCAGTGAATAAAGAGGAGAAGGGTGGAGGTCTGATGCCTAGTGGCGTTGTACTTTATGAACTATCAATTACTAGTCCAGTAGTAGCACTTACTGGCCAGGGCAGTCCATACTTGGCCTAAGAACGGAGACTGACCTTTTGGCTGGCAATAAGGTCTCAGCGGCATTGTAGTTCTGAATATATTGACATCAGCAGTGACTTCATAGTGAGGCTGCTATGGATATGCTGCATTGCTCATCCGAGACTGCAATTGCCTTGAGTTGGTACAGATCTCACCACACACACACACACACACACACACACACACACCAATATCTAGTGTCACAGGGATGGAAGAATTCACAATCCTACTTTCTTCATTGTGTGAGATTTAGCTTCCAATGGTAGCGCATTAAGGACACATCCACTCGCTTATGACTTATTTTAAGGGCTTCCTTGCCCACTTTTATTAAATGAACATTCACAAAACGATGTGATTACCCTTGCAGGGGTTCTTTATCCCAGAAATACAGGCACGTCCAACCTCCTGGCTTTCATTCACAGCACTGCTGCTCCGGCCTCAGGCCACTGTCTGTTCCTCCAGACGGTCTTGTGCTAACCTGCACAATAGGTCTCACAACCCCGCAGCTCCCTGCTGCGCTGGCCTCCACTCTGACTCTTGGGTGGAGATCTCCTGACTCACAGGTGGGGCCCTGAACATGAGCCAGCATTCTTCTGATAAGGGCTGTGCCCAGGTGCACAATCTTTCAGTGCTGGTTACCCCTAAAGCCTGGACCCAGGAATGGAGATTTCATCTCTCCCAATGCTCTTTGAAATCTCCCAGTTCCAGGAACCCATGCCAAATCCGGAAAACCTGGGAAGAACTGCAAAGCCAGTTCTTTCTCGGTCAACATTTGCACTTTCTGGAACTGCTCAGCCCTCCTGGCTGAGAGACCTGGGTGACTATATTGCCAAAAGACACCCTGGCATTGCCACGCACTGCCACAATTGAAACAAACCAAGATTACTCCCTCCCAAGAAAAGCAAAAGTCCTTTTGAGGGAACCTCGTTTTGGTTATGTGTTCGGATGAAACACTGAGATCTTGAGGAATGCTGAATTAAGTTCTACTTGCTTAGGCCATTACATGAATGGATATAACATTGTGAAGAAAATGAACATCTTATGTATTACAGATACGCATCCACACAGGGGCCAGCATTCCACTACAGTGTCTGCCCATAGGTGTAGGTACTGCTCACTGCTGATGGAGGTACCTCCAAAAAATAAAAAAGCAGCATTTCCTGGCTGTCACTATAAGCCACAAAGCACTGGACGACAATTAATGTTTTCTTATCCAGCAGTTTCATGTGGATCAGCAGCAAGTGAGTTATCCACATCTCATCCTGATGGTAAGAGCACATAGTGCAAACACTCCTTGTCAAGAGAACATTCTAAGGGAAAGAGTATGGATATCCTATTGCATATATGTTTCCTCAGTCCAAATGGATTCAGGTTCCTAAATGGCACCCACAATTATCCAGGTAGTGTGATGGCAATCATTTGCTTGTGGCCCATCTGTCCAGGGTTCCCTCTCTTGTAGTCTCTGACCCTGGAATCTTCTAGTCATCCGTAATATTCAGACCTTCTGCAGCAGGTGCTACATCCAAACACATCCAAAACTACCTTAAGTGGCTTGGAGGTTGGAAGTGAAGTCTGCCTTGCCTGGATTACTCATCTACAGTCAGAGTGTTTGTTGAATAATGTAGCACCTACTCAACATCACATATATTCTACAGTGTGGAATAATTTCATAGACTACGCAAGCTTAATAGGTTTGGTCTCTCTTCACCTTGCCATGACAGATATGTTGGACTTTCTTCAGGCAAACAATGTCTACTTGGGTGTCAGTAACCTAATATATTCATCCTCGGAGACACAATGAGTAGCTCATTAATTGATAAGCCAGCTCTTAAGGACTTGCGCAAGGATTCACTCTTCAGAAGAGTCTCTTCTTTCCCTTGGAATCTACAAGTAGTGCTGTATATGTTCTTCCTTCCTCGACTTCATCTAGCTCACACTTACTTGTGTGGACAGCAACATGTAGAATAGTTTCCTTTCTGCAATCTCCGAGTGTGTTGGATAGTCAAGATTGGGCTCAACCAACATCTTGCTACTATTTCACAGACAAGGTAGTCCTAAATCTCTCTCTCCCAGCATCTTCCGAAGGTTTGAAGATCCTTCCATCTAAATAGTACATCAATGTTGCCAGTATTTCCTGGATAAAGTTTTTATTTCAGCTCATGCCAGCAATGTGGCTGCTATGCTGGGGAAGAGCATGGAGGTTACCTTTTTTCTTTCAGGTCGATCTGTTCATCTTTCTGGCAGTTTTGGTAAGTAGCACTCTGTGCACTAGGTCACATGCATTGTGCCTGGTCAAGCAGATGGAGCCACAGATTAATCTCTGGGTTCACTCTTCCACAGACTGTCATCCCTACGCATAGAGGTACAGATGTACGTCTAGAGTTATTCTGGAAGGCAGTAACCTGCCATATGTTCCGGTCCCATTACAGGGTCTATCCAGGAGTATGGTCCATGGGGAAGTTGGTTCTGAATGTGGTACAAATAATGTATTATTTCAGAATTACCCTCCCTGTTTGTGTGATCGCTATATCCCATTGTATGCTGCCATGTACGGTGTCAGGAAAACGGAAAATTGTATACTTACCTATCGGTAATTTTCCTTTCCTGATGCCATTACATGGCAGCATACAGGACCCTCCCATGGCTTTCGCATTGAGTACTTGTTACGAGTATGGTGGCCTTGGGAGGCGGGCTTTAATGTATAGTATAACTGGTCCTGTGATTGGGCTGGGGGTGGAGCCATACCCAAGTCACAATATCCAGAAATCTGTGTCGGATTTACCCTTTGCTTCATGGTTCAGGGCTGTCAGCCTATGGTGTTTCACAAGGCTGAAGCCAATCTGCTCTCCTCCTTCACCATTTAGGACTTCCTCACTTGTTGCTCTTCGTGCGAGCAACAAGTCTTATGCCTTGTATCATACCCTTTGTTTCTTGCGATCTCTGTGAGCCTCTGTCCATGTGCTTTTGGCGTCCTTGTATCCAGCTGGTATCCCTGTTTGACGTTATCCCCGGCTTTGCTTTTTGCGCCCCTGCTATAACATTTCAGAGTTTGCCTTTGTGTTTTGCTTCAACTAGTCCTTTGCGTCTGTGTGGGTGTGCTAGGGTGCCACAACCTGGAAGGTGTCCAGCAGTTAATAACCCTCACCATTAGAGGCTCTGTTGAATACCTTGCCCTTCTTAGATTCTGCGCCTCTAGTGCTTCCCCGATAACCCACAGACCATTAGTTCCTCTCTCCCTGTGACCTACATCCCAGTCATCCCTCCTGTCTGTGACTCCAACCCACTCCACAAAGTCCAGAGCTCACAAACCCTGGTGCTCCAGTCCCCAGAACGTGACAATATGTATATACTGTATATCGTATATACATATATACATATACTGTAAGTGTGTTTAAGTGGGCTCAGTAATTGGGTGTTCAGTTTCAAAACTATTGAAAGGATGGTAACACAAGTAAAGCAAATGTATTATGCACAAAATTAGTTAATTAAATGAAAATCAGAAAGAAAATTAGCGACAGTGAAATATTTGATCTTGCCCCATAGTGCAGATGATAGTCAAGGTAGCAGGGTTAAAAAATATTACCAGGTCAAGTTCTATGACAAAACTTATTTACATTTGAGTGGAAAGTATCTTTGGTTGTCAGTCACTTCAATCTGTTTTCTGATTATAGTTTTGTCTTAATAAAGACTATTATGTTTTTATTAATTTATTAAATTATGTCTGTATATATACATGTTTCTCATAAGTTAAATGGTCTTGTAATCTCCGTGCAGTATTTGCAAAGCATTTATATAATACTGTATTAATGTTTTGCCATCATAATTCCATTATTTTATCTTTAATTTATAAATCTAGCTTATGTCACTTCTAATAGACCATATTTAATGCTAATGCAGCCATGTTTGTGTTCTTCTAATATGATGTATTATCTTATTTATTCCCATTTGTTTGGTAAAAATTAATACATTTGGCATTAATATGTGATGCCCCCAATCAGCTCTGCTTTCTTTATTTAATTTGTAATATTTAATATTGTATCAACATTCAAAATGTGTAGTATTCTCTCAGACTTAATTAAAGAAAGCAGCAGGTGCATACATGTGTACTTTCAAAAGATGCATTTAGTGACAATGATCCTTTAATGGTCTAGTTACTTCAGCCAATTATTTGTGATTCAAATATCCCACATATCAGTGGTTTGGCTATCCATAGATTAATCCTTTGAAGCTTTTGACCTTTATGAAGGCATTTTTGTTACCACAAAAGTAACACTTGTAAGCCTTTTTAATTAACACTCATATTAGACCTAAAATATATAAACACAAAAACGTATTTAAAGCTGTACAGACATAATTATCAAGTACATTAATAAAATAGATAAATAGAATGAGAATGATGTCTAATTCTATACTTTAAAATTATGTGTGCTAAATAGAGAGCTGTACTGTTCACTCTTGGCCTAAAAAAAGATGTCTCAAATTCTTGTGATGTCTCAAAGTTTTTTGCTTTTCTGAGCCAGTGCCCAGTAGTGATCAGACAATGTGTGGTAGTACACAATAAGTACACATATAAAATAGGAAAAATAAAGCATACATTTTACTTTGTGGTGCTGCTCCCATACATCCCTATGCTAGGTCTTTATCTAGAAATAGTTTGTTTAAACGATTATATTTATTTAAAGTTCAGGCAAGTTATCAGACAAAACAGTGTTGAGAAAAGAAACATTACCATTGTTTCCTCATATCACAGACCAAGTACATATCTCTTTATACAAAGAAAGCCATTTCTGTAATAGGCCAGGCAGGCTAAGAACAATAATGATAGATGCTGGAAATCAGTCACAATTGGGGTCTAGTGGTGCAGGTGGCAGTTACTTTACCATAATACAAGCAGAGTAAAAGTAATGGGGGCGAAAAGAAAGTGAGGAGAGAAGAGAACAGATAATATAGGGAAATACAAATGGAGAGAAATGGGGGATATTTGAGGTAAGGGGGAAAGTGGGGCACCTAGTCTTGTGGAATGGCTCAGGACCCATGGAAGAAAGTCGGTGGGAAGATGGACACTATTGAGTTTGTGGGACTAACAGCTCCCAGAACTGTGTGGTGGTACTGTATACATTCAAGGGCTCCATGTTATCATATAAATGAGCATGGTGATCATAAAGATTCACTGTCAATTCCTCCATATGTTTCAGATGTTGCATCGCTTCAACCCATTTCCAGAAGCAAGGAAAGAAGAAGGTGGACCTCCAATATTTGGGTATAATGGCACGGGTTACTATCAGAAAGTAATGTAGTAGACTTTTGTATTAAACACTATTCCACTTGGAAAGATTGACAAAAGTGTGAGTTGTAGTGAGCGTTGTACTTTAGCAGTTGCCATGCACTCATAGGCATCAAATACTGTGGACCAGTAAAGGGTAATATAGCGAAATGTCCACCAGACATGCAACATAGTTTCAAAGCGAGAATTACATCCCCATCATTCATTTGTAACAAATCAGCAATTTATTGGAGCTCAACCATTAGGACTTTTCAGGTGTTACAAATTATCACAGAACACATGTATGAATAAAATATTATTTTATTTCTAACAAATGTAAAAGATTGGTATGATCAAAATAAATATGGTATCCCCATCCAAGCATTAATAATCTAAACACACCATATCAAAAACCTAATAAAACATCTTGTAAATGTTTGCAACTTTGATGCTAGAATGACTACAGCCTGGTGTACTTTCCCCTTATATTATCACCAATAGTTAGAAATTGCTCTTATTGTATTACATTTGTTTTTTTTCTTTCCACCTGGCCTTTGTTATGAGGGTAGGTTGGGTGGTTTGGACCAGCCCCCCTGTCTCACTCTTCCCCCTACATAGCTGTGTAAGGTAGCTGTTGGCCTCTTCCCATTGAATGTGATGCCAGTTATGCTGATTCTGGTGTGGCTCTGTCACTTCTGACAGAAGTTTGTTGGTGTTGAGAAGTGGATGGAGGAATTACAGCAGGTTCCATGTGGTGAGGCGATATTGAGGGAGGAGTAAGCCATGCTGTGGGGCACTGGACACACCCTGGGAGATCATCAAGTGCCCCACCTGGAGTGGGGGGAGGAAGGCTCTCTGGGGGTGGGGGATACAAGGAGGAGGCTTCCCCCTGTTCAGTATTCCCCAGGAAAACTACTAAATGGGATAACCCTCTAAGAGGCTTGAAGAGCCCATATATTTCAGCCACATCCTATGAAAAAATATATATTTGCTTATATTGCAATTGGATTTGGATATTCTCCTCAGAGGAGATGATCATATACAATTGGGGAAGTTGGAAAACTTCACTAAGTAGAGTTTACTATCTGATAAAAATGTTTTGTTCACAGACCCTTTTGGATACAGAGTAATATACAAGATAAGACAAAGTATATACAGACATTCCTCACTTACCGACTTACCTGTTTTGCGACCGCTCGCACTTACGACCGACCTCCGACCTTACATGCGGGAACGTGGCAGCGTCAGTGTGACGTCTTGCCGGCGGAAGTGATGTGCTACGTTCTTCACAGCGGGTCTCGGTAAGTACTTTATTGCCTGATGTACAGTACACTGTTCAGTACTGTACATCTGCCACACTATACAGTACTGTACTACTGCTGTACAGTACTGTATAGAGTTCCTCACTTAACAACCAATTCGTTTAACGACCTGGTCGTAGGAACAGAACTCGGTCGTTAAGTGAGGAATACCTGTACTGTACCTTTTGAAAGTTTTTCAGAAAATATAATACATAGGTGTAGTGAGAATTTAATGATTTATGGTGTACACTCATTTTTAATTTCTCCAAGAATTTTAATCAGATTGTTGTGATGTGGTTGAGTATGGTCCCATATGCCAACCCCCTGTGAGACCCTGTGGTTGCTGATACATTGAGTATTTTTACATTTGTTTGATTGCATCTACAGGTAAGTGAATGTTTTAATGTAAGTAGGTCTATTGAAAAGTGCATGTATTTTTATTTTGTGTATACTGTGTACTGTAGGTCTGCCACATGTTGGTTGATCAAGACATACTAAATGGTGAAAATTCTAGAAATGAACAACCACTGGCACCAGATAAACTGCCCTTATGTAAAGAGGAAGAACTTCAGAGATGCGGGGCAGCTTTTCACAGTCAGGGAAACTGGAGGCACACCTTGTGCTTCTCTATTTGGAAATACTATTTGTAGATATACCATATAGAGCAGATGCTCCAGTCTGTGAAACACATTGAAGTAAGGTGGCACATGATGTAATAAGAGTGCTTAGAACCAAATGAACTACAATCTTACAACATAGTATTTTATTAATACAGATGTTCTGTAACAACGTGTATTAATACATATGTCCTACAGACGTGCATGTTAGTAGAGTCCCCATCTGTGGTGTGACATCATTCATAGGCGCACCTGCACTTGGGGGTTATATAGATGTGGACACAGACTGACACACTGAACTGCTGCCCTTGTTGGCGTGCACAGCCTTATAGGCATATCGCTGAAGTAACAGACAAGTGAGTGGATAATTTTCCTCCATCATGACTGTGAGGCTGTAGTGATAGTCTATGGACGTGATTCTGGACCTTTTTAGTGATGGCTGTTTGATCCATGGAAAAGTATTCTGGATGCCAGTCTGTATTTAATTGTATGAATTGTCCAGTTTGAAGGCCATGGATATGTATTTACCCTCCCCGCTTTGAGGAGGGGGTGCTGTAGTTGTGCATCTCACTGTGGGGAGGGGGTGTAACAGCTACAGCCAGTATTGTTCTCCCATCAGTGCTCTATATATGTGATCTGTCATTGAGTTGACTAGTACCTGTTTATCATATGTGAGGCTGTACACAGCCCTGGGTTGTATAGAGGTGATCACACTCTTTGATGGTCTACAATGTCTAGATATAGGGGATCTCATAATTGCATAATTCTAGCATGAGCTTCATCTACTGGTGAGGTATTTTATCAATGACTACTTACCTATCTTATGTTCATGGTTAAAGACTATCTGGTTGATGACTGGAGTTTGTGGTGTTTGCGGTGTATCCCTCCCCCACACGGATGGGGGTATGGTGCGTCCCTTCATGCACAAGATCGGGCCAGTGGTGACGTATGCATGAGGGTTGCAATGGTTATTGGTTGACATCATCAATATGTGTTGCTATATGTACTTACCTATTTGTTTTGTTGTTTTAAAGTGTACATACCACGCTATTCTTCTGAGAAAGTGCCTTTTCTGAGGGTGAAATGCGTCAATGGTGTTTAACACCTCCTCCATCCACCCACAAGATATCTTGTAAGTTGCAGATGGAACTATTGTATTTATACCTCACGATGGACATCTGATATGATCACATACAGTTTCTTGGATATACAGTATTTGGGGAGGCTGTTGCCATTACAGACGTGGCCTGTATCTTTTAATTTTTAATTGTTATTAGCTTGTATGTTGTGTACACACAGGTACACTATGTACCTGTTTTAGTCTGATAAGAAATACAATGTGAGATTTAATTATGTGTCCATGAGTGCACCTTAAAAACCCCAAAAAGCCTCTCTGGTTTACAAATAAATTCCCCTGACCAACCTCTCTGCCATCTACATAAATTATTTCCCTACAGTTTTTTTTAAGTGAAAATGTTTTTTGCTAATCAAAATCTCATACATATGCTGTATGTGTGCTGCGTATACTGTATATGTTACTAACTTGTATTTTTAACTTCCTAGTAGCAAATGCTGAACCATCAGTGTTTGCCCACAAAGAACATCCTCTAGCATCCTGGTTCATCTCAGTCACAGGCCAGCTTTAATGTAGAGTAGACATCATAGGAGAATACCAAAAACATAGCAATCTGGGCAGACCAATTGTGATATGTTAAGAAAATGCATCAAAGATGTTGCCAAAAATTCTGGATTGGGGTCCCCAAATGCAGTGCGTACAGCTGGATTCACAGTGTTTAGTCTGTACTACAGCTGACCAACAGGTGGGATTCAGAAAATGCAGCTGTCCCTAAACAAACCGTGCTTTGAAATACAGTGGCTCATTTAGTAGAAGTAAATACTGTTCACTTTGGAAAGTGCTTTTTCACTTTGTAAGGACATTTTCTCCTAGCTGAGTAAATGTGGTGAAGCTATGCTGATTTCTATCACCCAATAAAGCAAAGCAAGCATACAAAAATCCTTTTTGTTTTTAATTTTCCTTGCACATGATTGGGTATTCTTTGCAAAATGCATTTTCATCATATCAGGTAAGGAAAGTGAAAATTGCCTAGCAAAGTGAAAATGAACTTCACAAAGTGAACATGCTTTACTACTTCAGTGGATCAGTCACACCGTGTGTACAGGAACTTAACAAGCACACAACATTGTTTGTGGTAGTCTTCCAAAAAAGAGAAAATGTCACTAAATAAAGCACTATTTTTTCATGTTCTTGCAAGGCCTTGCATTCTTCATTTAATTTTGGCCTTGGATTTGCTGTATACATACGTAATAGGTTATCTGTATTGCATGAGGCATGTTTTAATCTACTAGTACTGTATCTGCAAGTAGCTCTAAACGAACAATCAGAATTTAGTTTCTCATAACTACTATACTTGAGGGCTAAAGTAATATGCCTGGACTGCCGTTCCCAGCTTATTTCCAAAATTTCTCATTAGTTTTATCTTTTCAAGCATATCTATCCTATATGCATAACATTGTGAGCCATATATCTTGTCATCGTCTCAAAGCAATAACCGTGGAATAGCACTAGGTGTAGGATGTAATATCGACTATAATGAAGAAAAAAATGATTTTAATCTAAATTTAATATTCTACCTGTTTTCCTCAAGAAACTGTCAGAGGCAAGAGAAAATCAAATAAACACAAGGAAATTCTGATCCTGCAGTGACTATACTATACATGATGTATTTCACAATAAATGTGACAGAATTGGCTGGAATATATTTGAACATATTGTTGATACAAGTGCACATTTATTGGTCAATGCTAAAACACTACAGGCGGGATGTATTTACAGAAACAAGTACAATTCTTGCTGTGCTGTTCAGTTGTTAAGGGTATAAGGTTTTAAATAATGTGCTGTATGAATAGATTTTTTCAGCCCCCGGTTCTGTAATTCTAGAACAGCTGCTTAAAAACATAGAGCTGGGAGAAGAACTATGTGAATATGTCATGAAACCCGATAAAATAAGTGCTGGTTTTTAAGGTCAAGGTCAGTGTTAGGGCTTAGGTTAATAATTTCATTATGGTTAGGGTTTAGGTTCATGAGTTAGGGATTGAGATCAGGGATTAAATTATATGTATAGCCATTTTTTTAAGATTTATATAAATTAGGTAAGGGTTAGGCCCCTTGTTAAAGTTGACCTTTACCCCTTTCACTAAAAATCACATCAGCATGCAGCTCTACATGCAGATATGAAATCATCTTACGTTCATTAGTTAAACAAACATATTTTTATTTTACTTACAATTTCTTTTTTTCTAGTTTCTGGTCCACTTGGCCTTAAATGATGTAATTGTGCCCAACCCAGGAAGGTTACATCAGCAGAGCATTTCTGGGAAATCTCATTTGTAAACTCACAAGATCTCAGGGAAGGCATTTTACTTCATAGAGATGATGTGCATGATCACATGTGCCAGAGTTCCAGGAAGAAAAGGGAGATTTATTAATTTGCCCTTAGTAAAAATGGCCACTGTGACAACAATGGGAAAGGAAAAGAAAAATAAGGTATGCAAAAAATGAAAAGCCTGCAATTATCTAATAGTATCTATAGTATTATCTTTAATAGTATTAAAGATACGGGTAAAGTTCCTCTTTAAGTATTTATTGCTGTCTGTGTGCCCACTAGAGAAACTCACCTTTATGTTTGCCCTGGTCACCATTGGCACATTGAAAAGTAATAGGAAATCCAACGTTTTTAACCAGAAATGCAGTTTCTTTGTCAGTTCTTGTAATCTGAAAATAAATCACAAACAACCTTATCTTTCTTTTGTTATAAAGTAATCCCATTAGCTCCCAGGATAAAGGCAGGCACGTGTTAAGCCCAGCCTGGGTGACAACAATGGTTCCCTCCAGAAATATAGTAGATTAAATGTAAGAACAGGAGGTGTGTTATTTACAGAATTACCAGGTGAAAAAGAAAAGGGGAGAAAGCTTAAAAAAATAAAACTAATGCATCATCACATCTAAAAACCAGTAAGCTGCAATAGATTATATTTTTGTTCCTGGGTTTGAATACATTTTAATTGTTAAGAACTAACTGGGGGCTAGGCTTATGTGCCAAAACACATGCAGTAAAACCTGCAAGTACTAGGCTACCCAAAGCAACAATGAAATTCTGATTTAAATATTGTGAGTGATTAAAATTTTCTATTACAGGAGCTCACTATGACTGCTAACCACCCAAAACCTTACAGACAGCTATAGGCTGTTCTAAAGTAAATGGAAAATGTACATAACATGTTTTTTTGTCTTTTTCATATCCGGCTCAGTGCCTTTTACATTTCATTTTACGCTGTTTTAGGTTTGAATATTTATTTGGTGGCTACTTCTCAAGCAGGAATATGTCTCTGTGTGTCAGAACATCATGTCTGTCACATGCAGCTATTTAGAGTTAATACATAATAACATACCTCTCTATCCTTGTTCGAGTTGGAAACCCTATCAATTCTTGTTGAAGTATAAACAGTATTCAGAACTTATGTTTCTTAAAGTAGGCTTTTTAGTCAAATCGAAAATCTTATAAGTGATAGCAGCTACCAAAACCAGCTAGGTAATAAGAAAAGAAGCTCACTATGCTTGTGTAAGGTAAAAAAACCATTCACAGCACATTACGCATAGCAGCTGAAATCAATCTGTCATTGGTATTAAAAAAACAGATATATACTGTTCAGTACAGCTGTTGAAGAAATCTAATGAGGTTCTTGTCATTTCCTGCTAATAGTAGAGCTGTGAAGATTTCAACAACCACTCAGTCAGGCAGTCTGCTGACTTGCTGCATCCTCCTTTTGCTTTCTGCTGCTGTTCTTCCTGTCTACCTTGGATTCTACTGTCTGCCTGTTGATTTCCTATCATTGTTTCCTCTGTCCCATGTTTTCCTTGTCGTCGCAGTCCTTGCTGTTCTCTATGTGGAAGCATGGTATGTACAGTAGCAGAGCATTCTGATAGTCTAATGATTGTTGTAAATGGTGCTAGTTGTGAGCACCATTGGAATGGTTTTAATGGCATCACACTGTGGAGTTTATAATTGTTTTTGCATTGCTTCAATGTAGGAGAATATTGGAGGGAATTTAAACCAAAAACTCTCAGGATTTATTAAACCAAGCACTTTTGACCTGAAAACTTAGTATGGTCATTTATCAGGTGTGGGATACACTGCTTTCTGGAGTGTCTCTGAAGATCAATACATCAATGGGATATAAAGAATATACTTTGTAATATATTGACTGAAGAAAGTGTTACTTCTTTCATTGAAAATACTGTTATTTTCTGGCCATAGCATTTGTTTTTGGGATTTTATTTATTCACATTTGTTATCTTAATTTTATTTTATGATATGGATATGCTATTTTCAGAGTGTGGGGAGGATTTAGTAAGTGTGCTGGAAGTTCTTTGATATGAGGGGGAATGCAAACTACACACCTCCTTTTATTGGTCTGCACTCCAGATTCCACACTTTTGTTGTCTATTATAGTGTCCAGATTGATGTACTGGTTTGTGTGATCCAATACCTAATTCATGTTGCTGTGTGCTGGGCCACTTCTGAGTTCCTGACCCCGTCCCCTGAATTCCCGGCTCAGTCTTCTACCTAAGTGCTAACAAAGTACAATACATCTAACTCTGAAAATATCCCCATGTAGGACCTGCAAATTAGGTAAGTAAAAACATTTTTTTAGCCCCGGTTGTAATAAAAAATCCACACAACCACTATATGATCCTTTTTAATGCAACTGTTGTAAAAATAGGTTACACAGTGTTAATTGGTATTTATTATATCACTTGGGTTTGCAAAATTTTTTAAAGTAAAATACTCTTTTCTTTATTTCCCATTTTTTTCACTGCTTTTGAAAATTGTGAAGAGATGCTTAGATCAAAACGACATGGACTCAGGAGATTCCAAGTTCTCCCATCACACAGCAGACTTTCCTGTCCTCCCCAGCTTTATCTAGTGGTGAGAATGCTGTGCCAATAGCATTCACCTAGCATATGGCTAGGCAGGAGATGTTTAAACAGTATATTTTTGTTTTGAAAAACCTGCAGAATTAGTATTCAAGTAGAAATCCCAAAAGAAACATTGCTCCCAGGTGCCATTTGTGTACAATTAAAGCTGATTTCCAGGATCTTCTTACAGGACCTGTTTCCCTTCCTCCAGCTCAAGAAAAACTATTATTTTATTTTGTCATTTACCTTTGCCAAAATCAAGCTTTTAAAATCCTGTGATGTCATAATTAATACTAAGACAATGTAGGAATATCCAGGCACAGGGAGGAGTATTATTGAGGTGCCCAATATCACATCCTGTGCCTATGCTCACTAGTGGGGTGTGTGTGTGTGTGTGTGTGTGTGGGGGGGGAGCATTGTGGATGTAGATGTGAAGTTACAATCAGCTTTGTTTAGCACTCTGTCTCTTCCCACATAGCTGCACACCACTGAACCAACAACAGGATCAAGCAGGCATGGATGGGTGAGACAGACCTAGAGTTTGATCTGTATGGGGCAGTTACATAACTGGTGGAGAGAATGGAGAGGTCACTGGTTTCACAAACAGAATATTGCGAAAGATGAGTCCTGGCAATGGGTTTTCACAGATTAATTACTCAGGGCTGCTTGACTACCTGAAAAATAGGGTTCTACTTTAACACTTTTCTTTTAACTGCATTTCCAAGAAGCATCATGACTCCAATAAATAATATTTTTCATACAGTACAGTAGCACTGTCCTACCAATTTTGTTTAGACACCCTACACTTCAACTGGGACTCAGGAACTTGGTATGAAATTAAAATTACTCCATTCACAAGTCCTTAAAATCAGAGACTAGTTATCACTACATTTTACTATGGTCTTAATCAGTAACACATTTCCTTAGATTAACTTTTCCAAATATTTTAAAAGTGTTTTATAGGTGCCTATCTGTGCCATTTTTAAAAAAAGAAGTATTCCAAAATAACTAAGAAATTTAAATTCATTTGTAGTTTTCACAATCTCAGCGTGAACAAAGACGGAAAGTTTGACAAGATGAAAGTCACTGTCAAGAATGAACTTGGCTTCAGTTCACAGCTCAAAGTGATTTAAGATTAAGGTAGATTCAAGTCTCAGAATGTAATTTTGATGAAAGTGAATATATAAAAAAAACCTCCGCTTGCAATTCTTTAGGGAAGCAAGTGCCATATCTTTGTGTATGGAAAGTGCCACACAAAACACCCTTCAGAATAATAGAACCACTGTTGGGGAAAAAAGGGATAAAATCTGACAGCCTAGCCCAAGCCTTTTCCCTTACTGTCATTGTGTGAAGTTACATAAAGTCAAAAGCTGCCTCATACTTTTATTGCAAAGATTGAAAAATCATCAAACCATTTTTCTTTTCAGATTAATGTGACAGGATTGCCCATAATATAACACAATTTATACCAGGCATATCTATATATTTAACTGCACATTTCAGTTTAAACTTTTCGTCACAGAATTTAGTAACTACATAGGCTAGTTAGACGTCACCTTTTATGAATCCTTTGCTTTAATACTTATGACCTTATTAGCCAAAACTAACAATGAAACAAAACTAAAGATTCTGAATAGATCCAATAGAGTGAATAGATGCATTATCACCCACTGTACATGGATTTATTTTTCCATTTTCTATGCTAAATGTCATAGTAAAGAAAGTATGAAGCAACATCCACTAAGCCCAACTTTCTTCTCCAAGGACCTATTTCTTCAACAGAAACATCATTATGGTATGTTCATGAACTTGAAGACACTTGTATATTTTCTCTAAGCCAAGTCAAAAGATCTGATGCAATTAAAATCAGAGAATAATGCACTCATTGCAGCCTGTGTGATCTAGGCATAAAGGTTACATTGTAAGTAGGAACTCAGATCTGATCACATGAAAATGTTTGCCCAAGAAAATGTTTGCCCAGGGTCAAATCAATAATAAAGATGGTTCTGAACATATCTGTAAAATTAAATTTTTTATTGTCACAAACCATATTAACCAGTTGACATCCGCGGTGTTAAACCCCCTTCCCATCCAGGCCATTTTACAAAAAAAAACCGGCGGCCGCGCTGGGGGGGGGACGGACGCGAACGAGCACATATAGGCGATCGGCGGGCTATGGAGCTGCTGATCGCCTATATGTGAAACACCCGGTAACGGGTGTGTTTAATGGTCGGGTCTTTTCTGCCCGTGCATGCCCGCTAGGGGGCGCGCGCGAGCAGAAAAAAAATGCCGTCTGGCGACGGCAACCCGCCAATGCAGCAGTGCCGTCCGTCCGTTTTTTTACTACGGGCGGACGGCAAGAGGTTAAAGCATTATATATGTGTATAAAATAAACAAAAAACAACCCTTGTAAAAATAAGTAATACTCATGTTATGTTGATTTTATACATGTATGTAATGTGTTAATATAATTTGTTACAGTAAAAGTTTTTCATTTTAGAGATATGGTGCAACAATTATTCTGGGGGCATTTAGCCTGAGTTCAGCAGCTTTTCCTTTCCCTTCGGTTTTAGAAAAATTATGCAATTTTAGTTCCAGGGTCATATCATTATTAATTTTAATCTAGTTCTTACATTTTTATACTATTACTATTTCCATTAGCGCAAGTTCGTTTGGTTTACATTTTAGAGATATGTTTGGTATTTTATACAAATGTAAAACCTGCAAAATCCCCCCATTTTTTGTATGTTGAGATTTCTATACTTTCTTGGAATTTACTTAAATATATTAATTAAAGTAAACATGCGCTGAAAAAAATATAGCGGCTGTCATGCCAATCTTTTCACATATCTTCCTGAGTTTCTAACCTGGAACAAGAATGCAAGTAATGAGTTATAACTAGGGATGAGCCGAACACCCCCGTGTTCGGTTCTAATTCGGACTTTCGAACATGGAAAAAGTTCTAATTCGAACTTCGAACTCAATGCAAGTCTATGGGGGTAGAACTCAGAAAATTAAATGTCCCCATTTTGAAGCCATCAGAAATAACAGGGTGGTAACAATGAATCAAAGTGAACTAACGTGGAAAAGGAAGGCGGTGTTTGGCACTCACATGCGATGGATAGAATGGGCACACAAGGTGGTTATCTTCTGCTGTTGTCGTGAGGTCTGGTCGTGGTGTTGGACGGGTGTCTGGTGGGCAGATTATGGTCCTTCTGGGAGGATTTGGATGGCGTCACAGGTCTGACGTGGAGGAGAGAAAACTGTACAGTGGTCAGAACCTGTGCAGTTATATACATGGATGTACATTCTTAACTCACCATTAGGTTTGGTGTGTGGCGATATCAACAAAGAAATTGTGGTGAATCAAAGGCGTTTTGTTCAGATGGTTTTGATCTTGAATTTGGTTGCTCGTCTTCTGATCCTGGTTGGTTTGGGACAGATGCTGTTTGGATGTGTGGTAGAGAGTCTGGAATGATGACATGGGGCCAGGTGATGCGGAGGAAGCTGTGGGTTTGTTTGTAGAAGTAGATAAGGGTATGTGTCCAAAAAGTTATGATTCTAAAAATAGTTCCCGGTTGCTTTAAGAGGTGTGGGTGGTAATCCTCATTTGTGGGTGACAAAGCAGGGGGGCGGGGTGCGGCAGGGGAGACGAGAGAGAGAGAAGGCCACTGGGTGTAT
>NW_017306740.1:721712-730865 GCF_000935625.1 Nanorana parkeri
GGAGGAGAATAGAGGGAGAAGTGGCCACTGAGTAACTGTACTGGCTGTAGAGCATCCTGTAATCCTGGCAATGAGGCAATGAGAAGAAGGGGGAGAAGGAGTCATGGGGGAGAGGATACATTAGTAAATAATAGTCCATGTGATAGCTTAGATGTGCTTTTGTGTATTTTGAAATTTGACTCTGTGAGAGCATCCATTTGGACGGGAAGGTCAAATGGCTTATTTTCTGCAGGTATCTCTGTGTTTTACTTTGGGTTTTCTCTCATCCATATTCCTTATCTCTAAAGGAGCGTATGAGTAGTAACTGATCCATGTAGACCATATTTGATAAAAGCTGTTCAGTAAAGATAATGAATAATACAATATGAAAAGGTGTTCTATGGTGTATTTCTATCGTATTCTCTCTACTAATTGTTGCTTTGTGATGGTAAAACCTTTCTATCGGTCAGCTGGAATACATCCACTAGTTTCATGTATATGAGCTATCAATTTATCAGTGTTTTCCCCATCACAGTATCTCTTTGACAAAGAGGTTTTTTTTAATGGAGATTGTTTCTAGGATGAAATTAGTGTTCGGGTCAACCATGAACTCAACCTGAACCCAAGTTGTTCAAGGTTCCAGAAAACTGCAAAAGAATGCCTCCATTAACATCTATTGAACCCAACTGCCAAGAAGGCAGTTCCTGGCCTCTGAACTCTGATAAAGTGGCTTAGAAGGGCCAGCCGTTTTTTCTAATGTACTCCCTTTAGGAGTTTGGGTTCCAAGCAGCCTTTGTTTACCGTGTGTTGGAAAAGACATGGAGTAGTTACGGATAGATTACAACCGTATACAGGGAGTGTTAGATGCCGATGTTGATTGCTGAAAATGTCTATATTCAAATACTTATTTCCTATGCTCCTGACCTGAGAAGAAATTATACTTAGAACATTCCTGTTTGCTTCCAGTCACACAGAACATACCTTCACAGAGGTTTTAAGGGCACTGGTAATTATTTATAAATTGACCCATTAGTGTATAAATACTGTACACATGCTCAAAACATTATTTTGAGCTTTTTTGTTAGTGAAATAAATATGCTCTAAAGTTAACCCTGTCACATGTAGGCAGCAGCAGGCCCTTTTAAGCAGACTCCTGGAGTCTGTTTACATGTGTAAAGTCAACTGATGACTTTACACTGGAAGTGATTTGTGCTTGATCAGTTTCAATGGGCTGCAAAGGTGAAATTAGGGGTCTATTAGACCCCTAATGTCTCCTTAAAGAGCACTTGTCACCACTAAAGTGCTATTACATATGTGATACCAATAACATTAAGTGTAAAATAAAATAAAATTAAAATTAAAAAGTGCACCACACATGTCGGACTCACTGGCGACCCTGAAAAACACCCTCCCAGTGCCGAGGGCATGTGGCCTGGTATCCCGGGGGGGGGGGGGGTGCTCGCTCATCCCTCTCTTTCCTGCCTTGCCAGGCCTGTGCTCGAATCAAGGGTCTAGTTTGGAACCGCTTGGGGGAACCAACGTTTTTTCTCCCATTTTTGGGGGTGGGGTTCCTCCTTAAAAATCCTACCAGACCTTAAGGTCCTGGTATAACTGTTTCTTTTACATAGGGATCCTCCATTAATTCCAAAAAGACCTTAAGGGTCTGGTATGACTTTTGGGGAGAACCCCAGGATTTTCTTTCTTTTTTTTTTAAATGGTGTCCCTCCTAACATTCATATCTGACCTAAAGGGTCTTATATTGTTTGGCAGGGGGCACCACACACTTTTTTTTCTTCTTTTTTATTGTCATTTTTTTCTTTACAAATGTCATTTTTGCTTGTCCCCAGGGCAGTACCCAAATCCCCATACCCTTTATGGCCAATATATTGCATATAAGGCTTTAAAATAGGGTCAACTGATTTTTAAAGTATAGCTGGTACATAATTTTTAAAAAATCCCTGCTGATTTTCCAGCCATTTCAGGAGACGGTAGTGATGTGCAGGTCAGCAGCAGGAACCAGTGGGAGCTGTTTGGGACCAAGTAGATTAACACTTCAAGAAATGTTGGTTTCATAGCAGACCTCAGGGGATAATTTCTTATGAATGGAGCAGCGGTGATCATTCCTTTGCTAAAGTTACTCAACCCAAATACCTATAAAAAAGCATTTGAAAACCTGATCATTCTGCAACTTTTCCCCACCTGCTCCATCTGAGCAAAGAGATATACTTTCTGATTGTTGGTATTTTGAAGCTAGGACAAGAGTACATACAGAATCAGCAGCAAGGTTATAAATTGTGTTTGGGTTTAACTATTAGAAATAGATTAGTTAAATTCAAGTCAGATATTGAAGCTGAGGATATTGTGATATTAGGTGAAATGGTTAATTTACTGTCTACTCCTGTGAATATTCAGCCTACTACCACAATTCTTAACTTTGAAGAAAAACATGTAGATCTACATTACCTCCAGAGGACTGATATGGTAAACACAGATGTGCCTGAGATGAGACAAAGAAAGAAAATTTTAATCACAAAGTTGTTTACTGCCCTGAGTTGTTACAAATCCTTAGAGAAGAGGCACTGTAGAATATCATTCTGAAAGAAGTTATACAACGGTATGAAAAGGGACAACCATTTGGGAAAAACAAGTATCTGTCATCCTGCAGGAATAGTTTTCCGCCATTTACTTCTCTCTGTGACTCCAATGTCCTTTCTGTGTCTGGGGAAAGAACTGTAATCCCAAAAGGAGACAGGCCTGAAGTACTTAAGAAGCTACATACAAATCATCAAAACATTCAATGTTCCAGAAAGAATGATGTGTTGGCCTGATATATCCAGAAAAAACACATGGGGAAAAACTGCAAACTCAGTCAAGAAACAGACCGTCTGACTCATCAGACTTTGTTGTTACATATTGTACATGAACGATCATACCACATTTTAGCCACAGATATATTTGATTTATAAGGGAATACATTCTTGCTTATAGACTATTTAAAAAAAAAATTTCTTAAGTCCTGTAACTAAAGGAAACTAACCAAAGGAAATATCTCACACGGTCACCACCAATCTTATGTAAGTGTTTTCAAGACAATATAATATTCCAAAAGATATTGAGACTGATTTACTAAAGACAAATAGGCTGTTCACTTGCAAGGAAATTTACAGTTTTCCATGGAATCATTCCCTTTAGCTTAGTGAATGTGGTGAAAATTCACTTAGCAAAGAATACCCAATCACGTGCCAGGAAAGCAAACTGTCATTTTGCCTGCACATGATTGGATGATGGAGATCAGCAAAGCTTCACATGATTCACTAAGCTAAGCGTTCTAATGTCCATCAAACTGGCAAAAATAACTTGGCCAATTGGAGTCAGAATATAAGGACTTTCCACCTAATGAATTACAAGATGAACCATTTTCATGTATACAAAAATGGATCTTGCACACATTCTACAGGCCCTGGAACATTCACTTAAGCAGGAACTATTGAGTGTGTGGGTGGACCTGTCTCACCTGAGTCGAGGGCACAGAATCCAAACTTGATATACATAATTGAGCTATCAGGGAGCTATCAACTCTCTCTATATATGTTAGAGCAGGGCCCAAAATTTCAAGTCCTGAGCTACTAGCCATGCCTTAAGAGTTACTCACCACCAGTTGTCTCCCCTAACCCCTACCCTGACCCAGCCTTAACTCCGCCAGGTCAGAAGTGTGACGCATAGCAAAGAGACCAGTGGTGTGATGCACAGTACTGAGGCCATCGGTATGATGTACAGTACAGAGGCCAGTGTTGTGATGCACAGTACAGAGGCCAGCGTTGTGATGCACAGTACATAGGTCAACAGTACATTGATCAGTAACAATGCAGAGTACAGAGGTCAGTGGTGTAATGCTGAATACAGAGTCCAGCAGTGTGATGCACTGTACAGAGGCCCGTGGTGTGATGCACAGTACAAAGACCAGCGGAGTGACGCACAGTACCGAAGTCAAAAGTACAGATATCAGAAAAAACACAGAGTACAGAGTCCAGTGGTGTGATGCACAGTACAGAGGTAAGCAGTACAAAGGTCAGTAATGTAGTGCAGCATGGAGAGGTCATGGGTGTAACAGAGAAAAACAGGGACTTACAGTGCACAGTTGATCTAATTCAGGTGCTGTCATCCTCTCCTGGTGTTGGTGGTGGGGGGAGGGGGGTGCAGTCATGTTGCCTCCATGTACCGAGGTGAAGCCTCCAGCAGCCTTGTTGAGCCTCCCTCCAGGTCCCGCGCTAAAGAAGTGTACAAAGTATAGATATCTGCAGTATGATGCACAGTGCAGAAGTCTGCGGTAGGACGCACAGTAAAAGGGTCAGTGGTACGACGCACATTACAGAGGTCAGTGGTGTGACGCACAATACAGAGGTCAGTGGTGTGATGCAGAGTACAGAGGTCAGCAGTGTGATGCACAGTACAGAGGTCAGTGGTAAGACACACAGTACAGAGGTCAGTAATGTAACACACAGCACAGAGGTCAGCGGTAAGACACACAGTACAGGGGTCAGTAATGTAATGCACAGTACAGAGGTCAGTAATGTAATGCAGAGTGCAGAAGTCAGTGGTGTAAGGCAGAAACAACAGAGACTTACAGTGCACATAGCTGATCTGATTCAGGAGTCTTGCACTCCTGGTGGTGGTGGGAGGGGGGGGTAAAGAGATGAATCACCCATGTATTGAGGCGAATCCTCTCTTCAGGTCCCGCGCTGCTCACTTTTCCGGCTGGCCCATAGGACCTCTGCAGTCTTCCTCCCAGCCTGTGGCAGATGAGTTGGGCGGAGGAAGCTGCAGGTGGCCGGAGGAGCGAAGAAGAGAAGTGAAGACAGCAAAACTGATTCTTCTCCTCTTCGGCCGCTATGTAGCTGCAGTGGCCGAGGAGGAGAAGAGAGAACTGATCAAACAATCAAGCAATCACCGCTGCGGAAGCAGTGGTAGTTTGCCCCCCCCCCCTGGTTCTTCCGGCGGTGCTACCCTGATGAATTTCCACTCACCCCCACGCAATTTTTACTCGCCAATTGCGAGGGGGCAAGTGGAAATTTTGAGCCCTGTGTTAGAGGACCGGAGAACTGCTGCAGACAGAATAACCTCCACATCAAGAGCCTACTGGACTTTAGATGTGGATCTCTAGGACTCCCTGTGAGCTATTTTTAACACCTTGTTGGTTAGGCCTGTTATCTCTCAGTCCACCTTGACCGAGCACTTCATGCGTTGCACCCATGTAACCTGTCTTCTGACATGACGCATGGAGGGTGATTTACTAACCTAAACACACACACACACCTGGTGTGTGTGATTTTCACACAGCAAAATGTATTTATCAACCAAAAAGTATCTAAAAGCATATTTCCACTAATGCCATATATGAAAAAATCATGCACATGATGCATATATAATGCTGCTTCACAGTTTAGACAAAAATGGTTAGCTCATGCATTTACATTCCTTGCATTCATCAACGCAAGCAACACAGCATAGAGCTAATTTACCCAACATCACCTTGGAATTCCTTCAGGGCTTTGCACAACACACCTGCTGGGTGTGTACACATTACAAAGGTGTTTAGATTCCACCCATAGATCATGCTGGGAGGGAACACACTACAGAGGTGTATACACGTTTGTGGTGTGTTTATAAGGTTAGTAAATCAACCCCATGATGTCAATTGCTGCTTCCTCTATTTCAAAGATAAGAAGTTATCAAAAGCTCCGGACTGTTCCTTCAATAGATTTTGATTGAGCCACATTGATGATCACGTCGCCTGCTGCTGGATCGCATTCAGGGCACCAACATATCCTACTGCTGGGGCTTTCCCTCCTGTCTCACAGCCATTAAAGATGGTTGTTCCTCCTTTATTCAGTTTACAAAGTAGCTGGAGACTTTCTCAACTGCACTGGTGATTGATGTTGCAGGAATGGTGAGATAATACCCATAACTTTCTAATTTTGCCCAATCATCACTGGAAGAACCCTCCAAAGAAACACTGCTTGGATGCTCCAAGCCCTTTGAATTAAATGAGTGAGATCTGTTCATGTTGCTGAACTGTGTTATTTAGAAACTGAGTGTTGTCTGCTACTTCATGCTTCTTATGGGAGCTAGTGGGATGTTCCTCAGAAACTATTCATATGAATTTCCTACCTCCTTACCAAGAAACTGTTCTGGTTAGTTTTGTTGATTCCCTAGACATCGGCAATCAATTTCCATATTCAGGATTATCATTCTGCTCTCATGGACTAGTTCTAGGAGGGGATGGGTCCCCACTCACATAGAACTCTAGACTATGTGCAAATAATTTTATATTTCCTTTTTATGCCTAATTGTCTGTCTCTCTCCTGTGTGCCAGTAAAAGGTTCTCCTTTTAATCTTAAGAACATTTTCCATTAATATATGGCATAATTCCTATCACCGTGTGTTAATACTTTCCTAGTTCAGGAAGTTCCCTGTCTTTTTTTGTATTTGCTATGTTGTATGGTGTTTCTCTTTCTGTCCATGGTCTCTGAATTTTCTTCTTTCTGTCTCTTATCCTCGCTTGAATTCTATCTTGTTATATCTTGTTATACTAAGGCAACTGTTAACCTGGTATCATATACAGTAATGTGAGTGGTCTTAACACATCGGAGAAACACAACCAGGTCCTCAAAGAACTGAAATGCCACTACTGTCATATTGCCTTCCTTCAGGAAACCCATTTAACCCATTCTACCAACACTAGACTGAGTTCTCACTATTGCTCTATAATCTTTCTGATAATAACAAAGCTAGGGGTGTTGCCATAGGCATAGACAGGGATATCCCTTTCACTCTGTTTGATATGAAAACAGATGACACTTATATATCAACAAAGTAAAATGGAGTTCAAAATCATGCAAGATCAAAGGATGTATGCCAGAATGCAAACATGTACTGCATCAAAGCAGTGAAACACACCGACTAACCAAACATTTCTATTCAAAAGTCTAGAGGTGTGATGTAACCACACCTATCCCCACCTCAAATAAACCATTTGCATTCTCTGGAAGCAGTTGGCATAAAAACCTTTAGAACCTTAAATTACAGTATGTGTGCATGAATATCACAATACAAAAATTCTATGGATAAATACCAGTGTACAGAATTATGTCAACAAAATCCTGTCATCGTCTCACAGGCTGTCGCCAAAGTTAGTTTATAAAAAAAATCTCACAATAGAACATGTTTAATTCTAGTCATTCATTCCCATACATCCTGAAAGCATTAAATATAGGGATGAAGGCGGGGTTAGAGGTTACCATGTACATAAGGCGAATCCAGTCAAAGTCTATCATTTAACCACTTTAGGACTGCCATGTGTATGTATGAACTGGTCCTAAAACCAAGGTTATGGCTTCAGCAGCATCTATGATTTTTTAACCATTCTCTTAAGCTGGCTACCAGCTTTCACATACAAGTGACCCAGGTGGCTGTAGAACTGCCCAATCACTTATATGCTGTTGAAAAGGTGCCACACTCCTTTTGCCGTTACTGCCGTCTATCCTGGGTTCTGCTGTCTCTTGTGCAGACTGTCTTCAACAGGTTATTTGTTTTGTATAAGATAATGCCTTTTTTTTAAGCATGATCATGTGAGGAATTCAACTGATACACGTCTTGGCTTAAAATTAATTCCTGGTTTGATAGTTGAGCTCATAGTTTAAATATGTTTACAGTAATTAACACAATGCTGAATGCGCATGCACCTAGACCATACCAACAAAACAACCTTCAGCAGAAGCCAGTTAGTTCGTAATTAAAACTGGTACTTGCTTACTGTTTAACTAATTGCAGAGGTTACAAAAGGTTGTTTGTATTAGAAGAAGAGACACAATGGCTAAATGAAAACAAAATGGAGGACAAAGAATCTCATATTAACACACATTATTTCACAAGGTCCAGGGCCAGCATGGTGGGAGTCTGTGGCTGCAATGGGGGGAGTTCAGTTCATTTCCAACAACTTATCTCCCCAAATGCCCAATATCACCTCTCCTTCACAGCATCACTAGAGAGAAAGGTGGGTCCACATCAGCCAATTCCATCTTGCTCCAGCATCAGCCTTTCTCTCTCCAGCCTCTTTGTCTACAGTACATTTTGGCCTATTATGCCTTATTATAACTGTCCTGCTACTGGCTAATTTTTGTATGCTCTTCAGTATATACATCCTTGTAGAAAAGCTCTAGCTTGTGCTCTTTGTCTTTGAAAAATGTAGCCCTAGCCTTGATATTTAAAATTGCTGGCCAATTTTACATTATTGTGTCATCTGCAGTCTCTTAATTTAGGCAGTAAAACACTTACCTGTACTCTTTTTCTTTAGTACATTTAGGCCAAGTCTCCTTTTTTAAAGGAGAACTATGGGGTCAGTGTTTTTCCCCATAGTTCTCCTTAGGGTAACGGGAGGACACAAACTAGTGTCCTCCCGTTACCCTAAGCTCAGTATACCGCGAGCTACAGCTCGCGGTATACTGAGACGCCGCAGCCAGAGCGGATCCCGACATGGATGTCGGCATCTGCCCAGCTGCGTGAGTGATAGCTGGTTATGCCTATCTAGAGGCAGAGCCAGCTGTAGCCGCCCCTTCCCCCGTCCGTTCCGCCAGTCAGCACTGGCAGATCGGAGCGGGGAGAGGGGAATCCAGCCCCTCCCCCTGTCATGGCAGAGAGCCGTGACAGGATCGAGAGGTGAGCGAACCCGGTATGTGTTCGCTCACCTCCCGATCTACTGAGCCGACCTGTGACAGTCTCATTGTCACAGGTCGGCTAGAACTATGAGGTGAGTGGAAATCACTTATCTCATAGTTCTCCTTGAAAAATGTGAATGGCTGCTGGCCAAATTTTACACTGCAGTATCATCTGCGGTTTTCTAGTTTGTAATAAGAGGTTGATATTAACAGACCAGAAGCAGGATAGGTTAAACTGAGTCCATTACGTTTAATAAAAATAGACTCTCTCTCTGCCTCTCTCTCTCTCCTTGTATGAGTAGTAGTAAGAAAGTAACACTGGGGGGAACTGGCAATACCTAACATGCTGGTTCTAAGACCAACAGACAATTAACAACAAAGATATTTAAAAATATTGGCTGACTGACAATTTATTTTTCGGTTTTGGCTGTTAGGTACCCTTTAACATCATAGGATCGCA
>NW_017306740.1:730887-751198 GCF_000935625.1 Nanorana parkeri
CACGTTGTTTATGAAACTGTTGCTTCACCAAAGAAAAAAAAATAAATGTGAAAAAAATTGTAATTGCATTTGTCTTTCTTATTAACATAGTTCATTATGCTGGTGTGGTGCTGCTGCTCCTCAGAAAATATTGCTGAAGATATTTTCTGTTTTTGTCTTCATCATCATCTACCCCCCAGGTTAATGAAAATTTCATGTTTAGCCTCGCTATTGTGTCAAAGATAAAACATTTAACTTACCAATGCCTTTAGCGAACTTCATTCTTCCCAAATATTTTCAAATGGGCATCAAATGTGTGTGCAGAACAAAAAAGCATTATGTATGTGAAACCCTTAGTAAGCTTTTTTCCCTTTGCCCCTCCATAAAAATAATCACTCTAAAAAATCACATAGAAGCCAATGTATTGGTGGAATACAGGAAATTACTACACTTGTAAGTTGAAAAAGAGATTGAATGGAATAGAGTACAATATTGGTGGCACAGTATTGGCCAGGACTACTGAAGAAAAATATATAGCAGTGTTAATTTTATTTTATTCTAAATAAGCACACAGCTACAGCCTGTCCACACCAGCAGCTGCATTAGACAGCACTGTAACCCTTTATATGATTTTTTTATTTCACAAAGTGACATTTCGTTCAGTTATAAGTGATGGATTGCACTGTGGCACACTGCACTGAAAAATGTACTGCATGCTGTACTTTTTTCAGTGCACACCAAAAAAAGCCTAATGTAGCTGGTGTGAATGCACCTTTAGCCAGCCTTGGGAAAGAAAATAGAATTATTGGGTGCATCACTAGATGAGTAACCAGCAGAAGGAAGGAGATCCTTATAGACAGAGCTTTAGACCTTACTTACAAAACATTTTAAAAATTAAAACAAGTCCAAAAATGGTGCAAGGTCTGAGGGATAAAACATATCAGGACAGCTTTCAGGAAGTTAATATGTGCAGCCTACAAGAAAAAGAGGTATGGGGGGACATAAATGAAACCGTTAAATATGTTTCCATTCTCTTTGCTGCTCTTTCTTTTAAATCCTCATGTCTTCTCATGCTAGGGGAGAACTTCCCTTTGCAGCTGAGTGTCTCTTCCTGTAGTGCTGGCTCAGGTTGCAAACGTACACACAGACACCATTTAGCCATTCTAGAGACAAGGCAGTCTGCTGCAAAACAGAAGTTCTGCCCAGCAGATACAGATTTAAAAGGAAGAGCAGCAAAGAGAAGGGAAACAACCATGGATTACAGTAAGGCACACATTACAGTATTGTTTTATGTTAAAAAATCTGAGGGTTTAATGTCACTTTAATGGATAATTTTCTGTGTTTCTATGTCATATTGGTCATATTGGTCTACAAATGCAGTTGAGAAGGTTTCTGAAAGTGAAAACACCTGTAGTAGTTAGTACTGTATATTTACAAAGGTGTGTATATATATATATATATATACATATATAATTAAAAAAGTGATATCGGTGCATCCCTAATATATATATATATATAAATCATATTTCAACTGTAAATCATACAGTGGTATTGGTATGTAATGGTATCTATGGCACGCAAAGTTTAGCAACTATCAACACAAATAAGGAATATGGAACTAAATTAGAAGCCAAACAATAAAACCCACTTGCTGCAGTCTCATTTTGTTTAAAATAAGAAACAGACAAAACAATTGCTTAAACGGATGCAAATAATTAAGTTTACAAGACATTCTGAAACTAAATACCTCAGTAGAGAAAGTAAGGAATCTATAGAGACAGCTTATTAATCTGCAAATGTTATCTCTGTGCTGAAATTTTGAAGTTTGGGTTTTCTAAAGGTCATAAAGGTTATATTGGCTACTTCTTTCATAATTATTATTTCCAGGGGTATTGCATGTTAATTCTCAATATAAATCTAGCTGAACATGCCTTGCCTGTCGATTTGCAGACAATCACTCATTACCAGCAAGGGAATGGCCAATTTTCAAAAAGTCATTCAGGCTTAATTCGCCTGCCCTTGAAACCAGTCATTAATGTATTAAATGCCTTTCTCTCTAGGGAATTGACCTCACTCAGCCAAATGTTCTAAACTATTAACCAATGAGTACCATGCTATTTCTGTATAATGTCTAATATTTATGTCTATATTTAAATTTATTTTTATCATGATTGTCAGTATTAAACCTAAAGCCTAAAGCACTACTTATAAACCTTATGCGCTGTAAGTGCTGACATATTTTAGTAAAAATTCAGGTAATACTGGATGGTCAATTTCACATCTATACAAATTTATCTTGGATAACATTACATAATTTTAAATGTGAAATAAGTTAAACTTGCATTTGCAAAATAAGTACTTTAAAAGCCATATATATTTCTAACATTTTTCTCACACTGAATAGTTCACTGATAACATTCTACAGTTTATGTCTGCCCCACATAATTGATGAAATAATGTATAGCCAATTTAGTATTTTTGGGCATGGAATATTTGAGTTAAACCTGTACAGTCAAAAAATGCTGCATTATTAAAACCAAAATAAAGGTAGACATTACCTATAGTCCGTTTTTTGTTTCAGTTTCTAGTGGATGGAATTGGTTGGTCTAAACTAAGATTGCAAAAACCTAGAATGTTAGACTTTAAAGGTTCCAGCATACAGCAAAATTAGTAAAATCACATTTTTATTTCAGAATGTTACATAAAGTAATTTGACATAAAATATATTTAAAAAAGCTTCTGATAAAATATTGTGCAAAACCTACTGAAAACTTTAATTTGTATATTGCTTGATGTGCCGCTGCCTTGCTAGTTTGATAAATCAGCATAGTCATTTTTATCAGTTATACATCCATGTTGTATACTACTATACTGTATATTCTGTTTTCTAATGCCAAGTACATGGTTGAAAGGAGATTAATCCATTTCTTAGACAACTAAGGGGTCTATTCACAAAGCAGCCGAAGGATCTAGCCGTAGCTTTGGCTGATCCTTCGGCTAGCTTCTGCCCCAGGACCCCTTCGGTTCAGTAGAACTGAAGGGCTGCTGTACAGGCTATTCCCGATAGCCCGTACAGCTCCCGAAGTTGGCCGAGCGGCTCAGTCGAGCAGAAGGCATATGCCACGGCTTGACTGAGCTGCGCTGAAAGCCGAAGCTGGCAATTGGCTGGCCGACAGCCTGCTTCCGACAGCTGGGCGGAGACAGCCGTCATCTCATGGCTGGCTCCGGCCACTTGCAGAGAGATGAGCGTCCCTGGTTACCAGCTAACCAGGGACACTGATCTCCTGACAGCAAACTCTCCCGGGCACTCCGGGAGTCTCCCGCTCCCGACCGCCCAGGAGAGAAACATTTTTTCCAAGAAAGGTTCACTCTGCTCGATCGAGCAGAGTAAAACTGTCCCTGCTTTTTTTTTATTCTGACATGGAGCTGTTTTGTCTGCCGTCAGAATAAAAAAAAACAGAATTTCACCATAGGAATGCATTGCTACATTCCTATTGGCTGTTTCAATTTGCAATAGCCAATAGCGAAATAGCTATTGCACCCGCCCACTGCTGCTGTCAATCAGCAGGGGGGACCAGCCGTTCTCCATCAGGTGCCCTCTAGTGATTGATAGCAGCAGAGGGTGTGTGCAATAGCTAGTTTGCTATTGGCTATTGCAAATTGAAATAGCCAATAGGAATCTAGCAATGCATTCCTATGGTTTTTTTTTTTTTACGGCAGCAGAACCGCCCGGCCAATAGAAAACAGTTGGGCGGAGATAGCTGTCACTGCTAGCTCCTCACAATCGTTTTCTATTGTTTTTTGTCTACTTCTTAATTATTTTGCTATTCTGCTCGGTCCCCCAGAGGGGCCGAGCAGAACAGCCGAGCCGCTCAGCGGCATTCGGCTATTCACTCACTAGACCGAACAGCAGCGAGTAGCCTGCCGGAGGTTCGGCTTAGCCGATCCAGATGTTGGATCGGCTGAGTCGAACTCCTTCTGCACTTCAGGGCGGCTGAACATGCTGAGCATGTTCGGCCGACCCGAAGCCAGCCGAAGCCACCCAATGTGCAGCTGATTTCAGCCGATATACGGCTGGAATCAGCCGTACCAGACTGAAGTGAATTGCCGAACAGCGTTCGGCTCACTTTGCTTCAGGTAGATCGTTCACTCGGCTGCCTACAGCAGCTTAGTGAATAGACCCCTAAGAGTGGTATTGTATATAATACAATCTGCTTAAATATAGACTAGATTATAATCCGGGAAGATGTGCAGGTCATTGTTTTACTCAAATTGTAATGGATGCTGTGTGGTCTCAATAGATTAGCATACTTTCTTTCTGGTTTTCCAAGGTTTACCAACCCTTTAAGGCCCAGACCAACTGAATAACTTGAACAAATTGATAATATGTCCCGTCCTATCATATTATTTGGCAGTTAGGGACAGATTTAACATTAAACACTTTCTTACCCAATGCCTCACCACACCTAATGTTACCCCAATCACTTGTCTTGCTTACAGGCAGGGCAGAGTTCTGTGGACTATTGTATATATTATATTTTATTTCTACATAAGACTTTTATTTTTCTAAACAATTTTGCAACTTTTCAACAATTTTGAAACCGAAATATATATTTATCATTAGGCCACTGCAATTTACTTATTTATTTTGCCACATCCAGAACCACCAGATATAAACTATCTCCCAATTTTGACTCCCCTCTTTCCCTTCTCATTTATACATCACTGTGCATGACAATGTGTAAACAAGTGACTCACATTCACAGGACTCTTATACAGTTATTTCTGAGCAATTTCCACATCCTGCTTTTAGTGCCAACAAATATGTAACAAGATTTGAAAGTTTTGAAAAATCTGTTATGTAAGTATGCTATATGACTTTTCCACACAATGAAGCTAATTTACTAAAGTTGAGTACCTTCACTTAACACATTAAGTGAGATTCACTTAAATTTTCCAATAATATAAAAAGAAAGTGTATGTTTAATTTTTTCAGCTTCACATGATAAGGGTATTTAACCAGTTGCCATCCGCCCATTGTAATAGAATGGCCAATCGGCTGGCAGCTCCCAGCAGGGTCTCGTAAATGTACGTCATGGTTTATTTTAGTTCTCGTGCGCCCTCTAGCATGTGCACAAGTGAGTAGGTTTAAGCACACTGTCCATTGGACAATGTAGTTTAAACAAATTGTAGCAGAGCCAGTGAAATCAGCTGTGTTCCGTGTGACCGCTGTGACCAATCACAGCAGATCACTAAATGGAAACATTGTTGCTGTTTCCAGGAATATCTCCTCATCTCTCACACACTGTTCAACTGCCAGAGGAGAGGAGAATTTCTGTACATTTTCACTGAATACTGTGTTAATCACTTGTTCCAGCACAAATTTTGCCACAGTGCCAGCCTGCTAGTAATATCAGAGTCCTGATTGCCATCAGTGCCAGCCTGTCTGCCCAACAGAGTCCTGATTGAAATCAGTGCCAGCCTGTAAGTCTGTCAAAGTCCTGATTGCCATCAGTGCTAGACTGTCAGTCTGTTAGAGTTCTGATTGCCATCAGTGCCAGCCTGTCAGTCCATCAGAATCCTGATTGCAATTAGTGCCAGCCTGTCAGTCCATCAGAATCCTGATTGCCATTAGTGCCAGCCTGTCAGTCCATCAGAATCCTGATTGCCATTAGTGCCAGCCTGTCAGTCCAATTGATGATATTAGTGACAGCCCCAGAGTCTTGCCAGCAGTGCCAGCCTCAATCAGAGTTTTGATTGCCAGCAGTGCCAGCCCCCCAGTCCAGACAGCTGTGAATTCCCATGCAGTGGCAAGCACCAGCATTGCAGTGCATCCCCCTGAAGTTGCAAGCCCCAGCAGTGGGGTAATCTAACATCAACCACAAAGAATTAGGCCCCAGAAAGCAAGTACTAGTTACCAGAGGCACTTTCAAATCTATTGTGTCTACTCTCTACTTCAGCAACACCTGTCATCCCCCATTTACTGCTCATCCAGGAGTTCAGTTTGAGACTGAAAATGTTATCCAATTGTTTAATTTGTTTTTTAATTAAGAACTTTTCAATTTAATTGTTGACCAAACAAATCTTTATTTTCAAAAAATGCGTTGCAAGGAATCCTAATTCCATGTATACCAGACCATTTGAGTGGAAACCTTTCACTGTTTCTGAATTAAAAGCTTTTCTCAGCCTAACACTGAACATGAGACTCACCAAACAAAAATGAAGTTAATTCATACTGGTCTACACACCCAATCCACCACATGCTCCTGTATTCTGCTACCATGCCCAGGAATTAGACATGTGCGATTCGTTTCGTTCCGAATCGAAATTCAGATGAATTTTCGGGAAATTCTGACATTTTGATGTATCCCAATTCCGAATTACAGATATAACCAATGCAAACGAATCCGAATTGTCGCTCCCAAAATTTGTTAGCGGTAGTTCGTTTGAACGTTCGTTTAGTTTCTTATTCTTTTCGTTCGTTCGTTGCAGCAAAGTGCCTTTAGAGAAGGAGAAAAACATTTTTTCCCCTCAAATCTCACTTTGTTGCGCACGAACGAATGAATGAAACGAATAAGAAACGAAAACGAAACGAACGTTCGAACGAACTACTGCTAACGAATTTCGTCCGAATCCAAATTCCGAATCCGAATTGACTTTCACACCCAAACCCCGAAAAACGAAATAACACAAATCCGAATAAAAACGAAAATAAACGAAACAGTTTTTTTGCCAGTGCACATGCCTACCAGGAATAGATATAAAACGATAATGAGATTCCTTCATTTCAGCGACAAATCAATTTACCCACCCAGAAGGGACCCCACATATGACAAGCTCCAAAAAATTAGGCCACTGCTCAATTTTTTTACCACTAAAACTGCAGAAAGTTATACCCCGCAGCAAGATATCTGCATTGATGAGTCCCTCGTACATTTCACAGGCCGGCTTGCTATAAACAGTATTTTCCAGTAAATGTGCCAGGTATGGGGTGACATTTTACAAACTTTGTGAAGGAAGAACTGGCTGCCCCCTGGTTGCCCATTATAGATATAATGGATGCCCATTATACATTGGAAGCAGTACCTCTTTGTGTCCAAGAATATAATGCCCCCCTGAGGCATTGTGTGTTTTTTTAAACATATCTCTCTAAAATAATTCTGCTCCAAAGAAACAACTAAAAAGGTAAGAAATATAAAATATAGCTATGTTGTGGGAATCGCAACACAAAACAAACATATAGGGGTCTATTCACAAAGCTGCCGAAGGCAGCCATGTGAATAACTGCCCTGAAGTGAAGTGAGCTGTTCGGCGATTCACTTCAGGCATGTACGGCTGATTTCAGCCATTCACCGACTGAAATCAGCTGTACATCGGCTTGCTGCGGCTGGGTTCGGGTCGGCTGACCTGAGGTGCAGAAGGTGCATGTTCGGCTGACCTGAGGTGCAGAAGGAGTTTGACTCAGCTGATCCAACATCCGGATCGGCTGAGCCGAACCCCCGGCAGGCTACTCGCTGCTGTTTGGCCTATTCTCATAGGAGCCGAACAGCAGTGAGTGAATAGCCGAATGCCGCTATTCTTCTCAGTACCTGTGTGGTACCGAGCAGAATATAAAACCAGTTTAAAAAGTAGAAAATTATTGGATGGAGCTAGTAGTCACAGCTAGCTCCACCCAACTGTTTTCTATTGGCCATGACCAGCTGTCATTACAATGAGAGCTTGTCGGAGCCGGCGGTGGTATCAAAGGCGGCTTTGCTGAGTTCTCATGGTACTGACAGCTCAGAGTCCCTGGTTACCAAGTAACCAGGGGACACTGAGCTGTCAGTACCATGAGAGCTCAGCAGAGTCGGCTTTCATATCACCTCAGGCTTTGCTAAGCTCTCATTGTAATGCAGGGGGGGAGAGAGCACCCCCCTGAAATGGTGGCAGTTACCGGAGGAAGCAATAGCTTCTTTGCTATCTGCAAGTTTTCTGACAGCTGCTGCCATCAGACAGCCGTCAGAATAAAAAAATAAACAAATTCAGCATAGGAATGCATAGCTAGATTCCTATTGGCTATTTCAATTTGCAATATCCAATAGCAAGCTAGCTATTACAACGGCCCTCTGCTGCTGTCAATCACTAGAAGAGGACCTGATGGAGAACTTCAGGTCCCCTCTGTTGATTGACAGCAGCAGTGGGGGGGGGGGGCAATAGCTAGTTTGCTATTGGCTATTGCAAAGTGAAATAGACAATAGGATTGTAGCTATGCATTCCTATGCTTTTTTTTCTGACTGACGGCGGCCGGTGGCTCCGATGTCAGAAGAAAAAAAAAACAACAGAGCAGGGAAAGGTTTACTCTGCTCGATCGACCGACCGATTGACCGTTCGTCCAGCTTCGGCTTTCACCTCAGATCAGTCGAGCCAAGGCATATGCCTTCGGCTCGACTGAGCTGCTCGGCCAACTTTGGGAGCTGTACGGGCTATAGTGAATAGCCCTTACAGCAGCCCTTCGGTTCACCTGAACCGAAGGGGTCCTGGGACCGAAGCTAGCCGAAGGATCAGCCGAAGCTATGGCTGATCCTTCGACAGCTTATTGAATAGACCCTATAGTGTAGTTTTTAAAATTTGACAGGACAAAATAGAAATACACACTGGAACTGTAACCACATTTACTGTTATATAGAAGGCAATTGGAGTTTGTAGAGTGCATTTCAGGTGCAATGAAATTATCAAGGCATGAAACAGCAAGCAAGTAAAAATATGACATAACATATTAGAAGCAGTCTTCTTCCCCTTTCCATGGAGAAATGATGGAGCTAGATCTCTACAGCCAAATAGAGCCAAATGGAGCAACCTTAGAAATAGAGATTTGATGTGGTCTATGCCAGATGGATATAATTTTAAACGTTCTCTGACCCTTACTAAGATGAAAGCTGGCTAACTCAGTTTTCCTCTAATAATGACTTCTCAAGTTAGTTTATCATTGTTGCATGTATAGCCGTTGGGGGGTTATACTTGTATACACAATTATGCTGAAAATGTTTTAAAACATTGAAACTGTATTCTTGCGATTTATTTTTTGTGTTATATTGCTATGCATTTGTATGCATGTGGTACCTTACCCTTCCTGCTGATTTCTAATAACTTTCAGGTAACTGTTCCAATATTAAGTCAAATGGTGTACTTACTGTAACCACACTGATTTGCAGTACTGTTCCAACCCGAATATATATTAATAGGCAAATAGTTATACTTAAAAAAAAAATAGAAGTAAATAAAATGTAAATATATCCATAATTTAATACTCTGTACATTTGCTTTACTTCACAGTATTTACATTGATACACACAGTCACTTAAGTATGTTCCCATACTATTACCCTTTCTGTTTATTTTTTACAATCCTACATGACTCTATTCACTTTTGTTTGTTGCAAAGCTTTATGAGTAGTCTACATTTTATGAAAGGTCATTTTAAGGATTTATAAGACAACTAAACTTTACGAAAGGTCATTTGATACAATTGAAATTCTAAAGTAGCAGTGGAAAATGAAACTGACTAATGGGGATGGAATACATTTGAACTTACCCTTGCTGTGATGATGTTACCATTGTTCTGTAATATTTTTAAATGTCTTACTGCCATACATTTTTTACTGGAGGCTTTCAGCAGATTTTTTTTTTTTAGCATAGCATTAATGTGTACTTTACTGTTAATGCATAAAACTGTTTGCCCCAAGCCTCAAACATAGCAAATTCAAGTGACTTTTTAGTACCTGAAATAAAAGTATTTTTCTTTAACAAATGATACATGCAACTTGGTATCTATGTGTTTAAGCAATTTAGTTCTTTGCAATTAATAATTAGGACAATTAGTATAGGTCATGTCAATTTTAGGACCTCATCATCAACATAATATATCAAAATCAGGAAGTCTAAAAAAAAATATTTATTATAAATCTATAAATATCTAAAAAAAAACTTTATTATTCATAAGAAACAGACATCATTGTTACAAAAAGTGTGATTTTGATGTATAATGATGATATCTTAACCCTTAATGCCTACATATCTAGGCCAAATTAAAGCTGCATCAACAGTGCATTGGTTAACTTGACAATAACGCTTTGAATAATTTGCATACTTATATCATTTAATATATTTTAAGTACATTTACAACTTTAAATATGCTGTTGTTTTAAGTAAAAAGCTTTTAATAAGACAAATGTGCAAAACATACTGCAGCCTTAAGGTGGCAGAGTTCGTCTGCAGGCTGAAGGCTTTTAAGGGTTAGTCCACACCATATGCAGTGCGTTCCGGTCCGATTCTGGCCGGAATGCACTGCATCGCATTCCAGCCGGCTCACTTTTTTGTTGGGCAGGAGGGGGCGCGGTGGGACATTAAAGTGAATGGCACCGTAGCAACATTGTGCCCTCAGTCCGGTTCAGTGTGATCAAAATGCGGCAAGCACTATTTTGATCGCATTGCACCGGACCGTACCGCAGGCACAATGTGCCTTGCAATCCTGTGCGGGCGGTCGCATTTCGGCCAGAGGGCGTGGCTACGGTGCCATTCACTTCAATGGCCCGTCACACACACAAAAAAGTGAGCGGGCCGGAATGCGATGCAGTGCGTTCTGGCCAGAATCGGACCGGAACGCACTGCATATGGCCCTCCTAACCCTGTTGTATTGAAATTGTATTATAACTGTACTGTCTCCCCCATTTTGTAAAGAGATGTGCAAACTGTTGGTGCTATATAAATCCTGAATAATAATAATAATAATATGTGAGATCCAGTCCAGTAAGGTGCAATCAAAATGCTGCAAGCACTATTTTGATCGAACCTCAGGCACAATGTGCCTTGCGATCCTGTGCGGGTGATCGCATTGCGGCTGGAGGGCATGGCTATGGTGCCATTCACTTCAATTGCCCGCAGTGCCCTCTCTGGCCCCACGAAATAGTGAGCTGGCCGCAATGCGATCCAGAGCGTTCTGGCCAGAATCAGGCCGGAACGCACTGCATATGGTGTGAACTGCCCTGAATGGTAAACTGCCAGAGGTGAAAAAAAAAGTTTAGGATAACAAAAACTGAAAAATAATGTACATTTTGAAGTTATACAAAAAGGCCTTTTCAGGGAAGAAGTAATGGATTAACAACTCACAGTTGTGATGCAAAACCTTCAGCTATTTGCTCCTTGCATGGATCTCCACAATGTTCTCTAAAGCTGTGTTCATATATGTTTTAAAATTAAATTGTAATATTTTTATTTGTTTATCAAGTTTTCTCTGCATGCTCCCGCTGCTATTCTCTCCTCTCAGACTCTCAACTCTCAGACAAGAAATCCAAGCTCCTTGCAGAGTCAGTGTCTAGAGGGGAGGATTTGTGGTAGAGACTGCGAAGATGAGTCAGAATCAGAAGATGAGTCCTCAGCATGTTGTAGCTCTGGTCAGGTGCAAGCATAGAGGGTGGCTACTTTTCAGCACACATAGGGACCATGGAGAAGAAAAGAAACCACTCTCTAGCAAGACGTTGTGGACCTCAAAAAACAATGTAGTTTTTGGAGCATTTAAAGATGAAGAATGAAAAATGAAGGTACTTGATCATTTATTATTTATATAAAATAACTTATTTTTATTATTTAAAGTGTGGGTTTAGTGTCACTTTAAGCCTTAAAAGTTTATGCTAACAATTCCTACAGGTGTCCCAACTTTTGTGAATTACTCACAAGCCCTCTGTCTGCATAAAAGCAGTTTTGGAACAGACAGTGTTACTACACCCTCCTAAGCAATATTTGGGCAGTATTGTACTGCAAGAAGTAGTATATTGCTCTAAAATGGTGAAAAAAATACAAATTACAAAGGAAAACAGACAGACCATTATAATCCTTAAAGAGTAGGTCTTTCCTTTAGTGAAATTGCAAAGAAAGCCAATGTATCAGTGAGTACAGTTTCCACCATCAAAAAGGAATTGGAAACTGGAGGAATATCTGGCAGAAAGACGTCTGGCTCAAACAGGTCAACAGCTTGTGTGACAGGCGGCTCAAAATTTGACATCTTCGGTTCATCACTAAGGGGTTTTGGACGCTGTCGAGTAGGCAAAAAGATGTTTCCTCAGTGTGTGACACCATGGGGTTGATTTACTAATCTTTTAAACACACCACAAACGTGTATACACCTCTGTAGTGTGTTCCCTCCCAGCATGATCTATGGGAGGAATCGAAACACCTTTGTAGTGTGTACACACCCAGCAGGTGTGTTGTGCAAAGGCCTGCAATGAATTGCAAGGTAATGTGGTGTAAATTAGCTCTATGTTATGTTGCTTGCGTTGATGAATGCAGGAATGTAAATGCATGAGCTAACCATTTTTGTCTAAACTGTGAAGCAGCATTATATATGCATCATGTGCATGATTTTTCCATATATGGCATTAGTGGAAATATGCTTTTAGAGACTTTTTGGTTGATAAATACGTTTTGCTGTGTGAAAATCACACACACCTGGTGTGTGTGTGTGTTTAGGTTAGTAAATCACCCCCCATCTGTCAAACATGGAAGAGGAAGTGTGATGATCTGGGGCTCTTTTGTTGGATACAGAGTCGGTAACTTGCACAGAGTGAGTGTCACCCTGAACCAAAACTACTGGGATGAATTGGACAGAAGGGTGAAAGCAAAGCAACCTACAAGTGCAACACATTTGTGGGAACTTCTGCAACAGTGTTGGGAAGAACTTGTGTGATTTCTGTTGTAGAAAAAATGCTACAAGTGTGTTCGGCTGTTATATCTGCAAAAGATGGCTAATTAGATGTGTCAAAATGTATATTACATTTTGTTAAAGAAAATGATTCCATGATTTCTTTTGGATGTCTAATTATTTATTTGTTCTATACATTATTTTCAGAATACATTAATACATTAAACTGCATACATTTCATTAAAAAACCCCATGATAAAATGGGGGGTGTTCTTAAACTTTTGACCAGTAGTGTATATCAAATATCTTATACCAACATTCTCCAGCTTGCTCTTGTCATCACTATAGACACAACATGCAATAAATGATAAATGCAGGATTCAGGCTGTGAAGTCAATTGCCAATAGAGTAAAGAAAATCCCTTTAATAACTTCCTAATGTTAAAACCTGACAAAAGCTGCTTGTGATAGATTATTATTATTATTATTATTATTATTATTATTATTATTATCATTTGTATAGTGTCACTTTTTTTTTTGCTGTTGATAAACCAAGACAAGCACTGGCGCCACACAATAAAATTATGTTATCACTGGGATGAATCTGAATGACATAGTATGTCACAATTTAGTAAAAAGGATATCTCAGAACTGCTTGGCAAGCACTGAATAATGCATAGGTGAACAGTGTGTTTCATTGCTAAAATTTGCCAAACACTGCTGACTACTGTCAATATTAAACTGTGTGCTTCAGGATTGCAGCTTAATGCTTGTACCATACTGTTAAAAGTAGAAAATATTTCCACATATGGTAATAAGCAGTGATGGTCCCAACAAGTGTACAAATTAAGTTTGCCTTTGTATTACCACAGCTCTGGGCTATGGTGCAATATGTGTGAGTGTTCATGTAGTGTTTGTTTTGGCAACCATTTGTTTTTTGTTTGCTTTAGGACAGCTTTTTTCCTCAGACAAGTCTATGGGAATGTAAAATCAGATGAAGCAGATCGAATGCAGATTAAAGGAGAATTATATGGTAAGTGCTTTTCACTCAGCCTCATAATCTGAGCCGACCTATGACAATGAAAGGGTTACAGGTCAGCTCAGTAGATCGGGAAGTGAGCGAATACATACTGCCGCTCGTTCACTTCTCGATCATGTCACTGCACAGAGCCGTGACAGGGGAGTGACTGGATGCTGACTGGTGGAACGGATGGGGGAAGGAGCGGGTACAGCTGGCTCTGCCTCTAGTTAGACAGAGCCAGCTGTCACTCATGCAGCTGGGCGGATCCAGACATAATTTTCGGGATCCATTTCAGCTGCGGCATCCCAGTATAACGCGAGCTTTGGGTAACGGGAGGATGCTAGTTTGTGTCCTCCTGTTACCCTTCGGAGAACTATGGGGAAAAGCCCTAACCCCATAGTTCTCCTTTAAATGCAGGTTGACTGCACCTGCAATAAATTCTGAATTGTCTCAAGCTGCCCATACGCCTGCCGTGTATCGTACAATAATCGCGGGTGATCCGCGATCGTATGATAATCGTAAGGTGTATGGGCAGCGTGCAACCGCATTTACTGTACAATAGCACGATTTTCATATTACGAGCACGCTAGAATACCCACTGAAAATCTATGATTTTCGGAGGGTTAGTAGCGCGATCACAAGACGAAAACCGCATGGCCCGAGGTGCGCAAGAGCACACTGCCCGCTCACCGTTGCAATCATCTGTAAGCCCTCCCCTCAGCGGGGAGGACTTGGGATGATCGCAAGTATGATCTGCCTGTCCAAAATGGGCAGGTCGTACAAACTTTTAATCACCTTACAACCATCGTGTGATGGTTATAAGGTGTATGGCCACCTTTAGAAGTGTTTCAAACTGCTCTCAAAAGCAACCATGCCTTAGGTTGTCCAGAGAAGAGCTGTCATACTTTCATCACATGCTTTACCAAACTAGGGGTGTGGCCAGAATATGGGCAAGTTGTGGGCAACTAATTAGCAATCATGACACTGGCAATTTGGCATTGGGAATTCTGTTGTCCAAAAATCCTCAAATCTAGGTGTGTTTATGTGAATATTCTTATAGTGATTGGAAAAGATTTACATATTCACTTAACTTGGTCAATAACATGGATTAGACATAGGAGCAGAGCAATACATGACACAGAGAGGACGACACTGCAGCCCTCTTATATATGACACTAGTTTGATGAACTGGCAATGATAGTGAGGAGTCCATCATGATAGTCAAAAGGAAGAGTCGAGGTAGCACAAAACTGGAAACAAAATCATGGTTCAGCTGTAGCACAGTGAAAGGGTGATAAAGTGCACCATACCCTAATCATTGTTAAAAAAAAAGGGCCTGTTAAGGTAATGCTTTTGTCCATTGTGTAAGACTGGGGGTAACCCAGTATGATGTGCTATACAGCCCAGATCATGCCTTACTGGTCACTGTTGGTCACTTCAAAATCTGCATGGCTATACACCCATAACCAGGCCCAGTCACTATAGAAAACCTCTCCCTGTGCTCCTAAGAGATGTGGAGAAGGGCAGGAGACCCCTCATAGCATGAATTCTGCCTTGCATAGTGAGCTGGATTACTTGCAGGGGGTTCTGGAGGCATACAACTGTTAAATGTTGGATAGGCAGGTAAAGGAAGCAACTCACAGGTCCCTGAAGAACCTCAACGTTCATGTGGCAGGGCATCAGATCTCTCCCACAATTCTCAATGTGGCTGAGAGTGACTGGCACTCACATTTGGTCACACAGGTTGCCATCTCCCCTGTGGGGCTAACCTGGAAGATGTTGCCAGTTGGGTATGTCGTTTAGGTCCATGTCCAGAAATGCAAACTTATTATTAATCATATGTTCTGTTTTATCCTTGTTTTGTTTCTGTTATTTATTTATTTGTTAAGTTTCTTTCATACTGTTATATGACAATTATCTTGCATTTGCTGGTCTAGGGGGCTCCTGGACCATGTCACAGTCCTTGCCCCCATTAGATTGTGCTCCTACAGCTTCCAAGTGGAGCTGGAGGACTGCATGTTGGGCTTTGTCCCCTCACTTGAGCGATGACCTTTCGCTGGGGTTCTGTCCCTCAGTATGTTTCGGTTCTTTCTCTTCTTCTTCTTCTCCTACCTGCTCTTCCCTCATCTGCTTTTCTTCTTTCTCTCCTTCTTTTCATTCGTCTTCCTGTTTCCTCGGGGTGTTGCCATTGATTTTTTTGCTCATCTCTTTATTTAGGTGCTCATGGCGTTGGTGAATGTTTGCTCCCTGAATGTTAAGGGATTCAACAATCCGAGAAAGCGATCGCAGGTATTGGATGACATGCACAAACGTAAGATTCAAATTCTGTTCCTACAGGAGATTCATTTCCAATCCTCGGTAGCTCCAAAACTGCCTACCAGACACTACGCCGTATGGCACACCAGTAATAACCCGGTGAAAAAATCGAAGGGTGTGGCTGTGGGGTTCCATTCCTCTCTCCCGGTTACGGTCACTAAAGTTATGTCAGACCCTGAGGGTAAGTTTCTTTCCCTTCAATGCCTAATTTACCAAAAGCCTTTCACCCTGGCCAATATCTACATGCCTAATACTGGACAGAAACAGGCCTTCCTTTTAGACGTACCTTGGCCCCCAAGGTACGTCTAAAAGTTCTTCCTCGTGGAGACTTAACGAGTATCTCCTGAAAGATCCCATTGTCTTAGATGCACCCAATGTTAGCGATTAGAGACTTTAGGGAACATCACTAGTCTGACGAGACGCTACCCCCTGTACAGTGGGAGGCTCTTAAGTGCATCCTGCGTGGCATACTAATACAGCATGGGGCTAGGTTAAAGAGGGAACGAGTCCAGCGTATTTCCGAACTACTGACGAAATTAGCTGACATTGAGTTGAAACATAAGGCAACGCCTTCTCGGTCTCTTTACCAGGACCTTCTCACTTGTCGTACGGAACTTCACTCGGTCTTGGATTTAACTTACCTGTGCCATAGAGACCTGACCCTCAGATACTTTCATGAGTTTGGTAACAAGTGTAGCAGGTTGTTGGCCCGCTCCATTCGGGCAAAACGACTCTGAACCTATGTGCCCACCATTCAATGCTCACAACAGGGTAGGGTTCACTCTTCTGAGGATATTGCCCGGGCATTTTATACTTACTACACCTCTCTGTATAATTTGGGCCCTGCCGCTCCTCAGGGGGAGGCAGGGGGGACAAGATCTTGGCCTATTTTCAGAGGACTGACCTTCCACGCCAGTCCAATCCCTTGCCGCCCCCTTTACACCGACTGAAATCTCAGACACCACCAAATCTTTGCCTTCCGGGAAGAGCCCAGGCCCCGATGGCTATACCAGTCCCTTTTTTAAAAATCTCCATGACCCTTAGTTGCCCCTTCTAGAGCGTACATTTAACTCCATCTCCTGCACCTTCCCCAAGCAATCCCAGGAAGCGCTCATAACCGTCCTGCCCAAAGAGGGGAAAGATCCCTCCGCCTGCGCCAGTTACAGACCCATCTCCTTAATCAATTTGGACATAGAAATCTATGCAAAAATGATCACCAATAGATTGAAAAACGCATATCCTGTCTCCTGATTCACTTAGACCAGGTGGGCTTTGTCTCATCCAGGGAAGCCCGTGATAATACCTCTAAATCGCTTACCCTCATGGCCTACGCTCGTGCCCGTCACATCCCGCTATGTCTCCTGTCGGTGGACGCAGAGAAGGCCTTTGATCGCCTCAGTTGGACATTTCTGTCGGCCACCCTACAGCACATTGGTATACCCTCTGGTCTCCTTGGTAAAATCTTAGCCCTTTATCACACGCCTATGGCTAGAGTCAAGGTCAATGGCGTATTATCCGACCCCGTTAATATCCGTAATGGCACCAGGCAGGGTTGCCTGCTTTCCCCCTACTTATACATCCTGGTGATGGAACATTTGGCCGCGGCCCAACGATCCAACCTTGATATATGCGGAATAAGGGTGGGAGGCAGTGAGTTTAAATTAAGTTTATACGCCGACGACCTCCTCCTCTATATCACTAATCCTTTAATCGCATTTCCCTCCCTACTTAAAGAATTTCAGTTATTTTCCTCCCTAAGTAATTTTAATGTTAACATGCATAAGACAGAAGCCCTCAACGTCTCCCTGCCCCAACAACTACAGACCTCCCTGAGTCAGTCTTTCCCCATCGCATGGTCGGGCCACAGCTTAAAGTATCTGGGGGTCAGGCTCTCCCCTTTCCAGGGGTGGTTATATGAGTTGAATTACGCACCTTTACTCACTTCTATCCAACATAAACTTAAGGAGTGGTCCCGACTAAGCCATTCTTGTTTTGGCCGGATGGCCCTATTTAAAATGGACATATTACCCAGACTCCTTTTATGTGTTTCAAACAGTCCCAATTCGGTACCGAGTAAATTTTTTCGCATCCTCCGTTCCTCACTTCTGTGCTTTATCTGATCTAATTCCCCGTCCCGTCTCCGGTATACAGTCCTAGTACGGTGGAAACAACACGGGTGGGGGGGCTTACCTCACATCGAATTGTACTATAAAGCGGCCCTGCTCACCAGACTACTCGACTCGATATTCCACGGGCAACACAAACTATGGGTGCAACTGGAAGCGCTAATATCGCCCCTCTCCCCCTCATCTCTGCCTTGGATCGTTCCTTCATTCCGCCCACTATTGGGGTCCCTTCCCTGCTGTTTGCCCCGCTACTTAGACTATGGGATTCTCTCCTCAAACAGGACTCCTTTTCCTCCCGCCCGGGGCCACTGACACCTATAAAGGGCAACCCAGAGTTCCCCCCTGCTAGACACAGGGTAAGGTTCCTAGGTTGGCGCAGTAGAGGCTTGACCCCTCTCTTTTTGGCCCTCACGACGGGAGGCTTACGCACGCTGACCTCCATACTGGCTGAGTCGGCTCCGCTACATGGGCATTGGTTGGAGTATCTCCGACTTCGGGACTTTTATTTCATTCTCGCTAGACGCGGTGACTTACACAGAGACCTCTACCCCTTTAAACGCCTGTGTACTGACACTGAGCCGCCGAGACTGGCCATCTCGACTATTTATGATCTCTTACTACAGCTCTTATTCTAGGATGTCCCCAGGTATTTTGCGGAATGGGAAACGGACCTTGCATGTACTCTTTCTACCTCAGACATTAACAGATCGCTTGCCTTCACTCACAGGATCTCCATAGCTAGTAAAATTCAGGAGCGCAATTTTAAAATCCTATCCAGGTGGTATTATTGCCCGACCCATCTCCGAGTTTTCTACCCCCAGACTTCTAACATATGCTGGAGATGCTCTTTGCATCCTGGCTCCATGTTGCATATATGATGGAACTGTGCTGGAGTGGCCGGGTTCCGGTCTTCCATTTACTCCATGTATGAGAAACTCACAGGCTCCAGGGTGGAGGGCTTACCACAGCTGGCCCTCCTTTCCATGTTTCCGGGCACCTACAGGTTGGTTAAGAGGGGCTTGTTACGATTTTTTGTGCTGGCAGCTAGGGCGGTGATACCGAGGCATTGGAAATCCCCTCTGAACCCCACTTTGCAAGAGTGGATTGAAGAGATGCAGTCTCTCTGTAGAACTGAGGAACTTACAGCCAACCTGTATGATCGCTACTCTCAATTTTATGAGGTCTGGAGTGTTTGGATACACTTTTGCACCACAGATGCCTTGCGTGAGCTACTCACTATCTGAATAAACGGGTTTGCCCTTGCAGGGGTGGCTTGGATACTTAGATGGATCGATGGGAGAATGGCCACACCCCTTTCTATTTCTTTTTTAGTACATGCCCTTTCTTTACTATTCTGGCTAGCTATCTGCCCCTTCTTTTCTGTCTGACTGCTCTCTTTTTCTCCCCATGCTGCTCCGAGCACCAATCTCTGGTCAGAGATTGGTGCCTCCTTACTGCTGGTCAGTTGAAAATTGCCCCCTTACTACTGGTAAGTGGAGAATTCCTTGGTGCTGGTAAGTGGAGCAATGACCCCTTATTGCTGTTCAGTGGTGCAGTGCCCCCTTGCTCTTGTTTAGTGTAGAAGTTACACCCTTGCCTATGGCCAGTGGAGAAGTGTCCCCCTTACTGATGGTCAGTAGAGATGTGCCCCCATTACCGCTGTTTGATAAAGAAGTGTACCCCTTAGTGGTAGTCAGTGGATAAGTGCCGCCCATTTCTGCTGGTCAACGAAGAAGTGCCCTCTTTCTGTTGGTCAGTGGATAAGTGCCCCTTGCACTTTGTCGGTCCTATGTCCCTCTTTTTGCTGGTGGTAAATGGGATCTGTGTTTACTTACCTGAGAAACCCACTGTGTCCCACTGCCTCTGGTCACTTTCCACCTGGCTGAAGCTACTAAGTTTATCCAATCTGCCCAATGTGTACAACAATTTACCTGTCAGTATATTTGTTAGAATCATCCATGATGGCACCCCCTAAATGGCAGTACACTAAGCTGACAGAATTATTGATTATTCAAGCAAAAAGTACTGTATATACTCGAGTATAAGCCGTCCCCAAAAAAACTGGGAAAAAGTATTGACCTGAATATAAGCCGAGGGTGGGAAATGAGGCAGCTACTGGTAGATAGATACCAATAAAATGACATTAATATTTATTTAAAAGAAAAATAACCTAGCTCTGTAAGTGGAAAAGGGGGTAC
>NW_017306740.1:751240-756872 GCF_000935625.1 Nanorana parkeri
TGGGCGGCGCTCTGAGCGGGGTCATCTGGCAGTCTCCGGCCACCTAAATTAGGACCCGGAGACTGCCAGATGACCCCACTCGGAGCGCCGCACACCGGAGCAGCAGTGACGCGACGCTCGGCGAGGTAAGTAAGAAGACACCTGGCGCTGACTCGAGTATAAGCCGAGGGGGGCACTTTTCAGCCAAAAAAATGGGCTGAAAATCTCGGCTTATACTCGAGTATATACGGCATATTGTACAATTTTGATAACACAATATAAAACCCGAGTAAAAGAATTACACAGTTCAAAGTTCATGCACAAGTTAGAACAAATTACCTCTTTAAAACTATCAGCATTTTACATTTGTGTTGTCTGTTTAACAGAAATGTTAAGCAATACAATTGTGATTATTTGTTTGAAATTAACATTGTTACATGCTGCATGTTTGTGTCTTAGAAGTAAACAGACTTTGTACAAATGTACAAATGTATATCTTTATTGTTAATGGAACAAAATGTATTAGGTTCTATGAATTATACTTTACTTGTGTTCATTCAAGGTGTTAAGAATTATGATTGTAGCTTTATGTGCATGAAAACATATGCAGTTTCACTTCAAAGCCTAAAAAACAGTCTGCATTTTCTGGCATTCGTCTCGATCTTGTGTCAGTTAAACTGCTTCCTGCTGTGATAAGCATCCATTGAGAAGTTACGCATCTTGGCAGGTAGTTTAGGCATTCCAAGGCCAAACTTCACAGATCAGACCAGTTTGACATTTATACTTTTTCAAGATTGGAATTGGATGCTTGAAACTATATGTCTTGAAGTACCTTTTCACTAGCTCAATTGTATCATTGCTTTTAGTGATTGTTATGTTATGTCCTTGAAAGAATATTCCACTAAAAAAATCTAGAAGTTGGATTTCTAAGTAAAGGAACTCTCACTTTGATTTGTAACTATGTTGATGCACACTTTCAATTAATTTTCTTTACTCACATTTATTTCAAGTAATTTTGATATAGCATTTTCATACTCTAACTTTGAGAAAATATAAATAATTTATACATAATATTAGATTTAAATTGCTTAACACTAGCCCTGGTGTATTCATGGGTTGCTATGACAGTTCTAAGGCCATTGGATTGTAAGCATCAGTGGTGCAGGGACTCATGTGAAGAGTTCTATTTAAAGTACAAAGTAATATGTTACTCCTGTATACTGTATATAAATATACTGTATATATAGTAATAAAAGTATGTGTGAGCATTAATTACTTTATTGGCATTTTATAGTCTTGAAGTGTATTTCCACTTTTGCAGAAAACTTGGAATAACACCTATTTTATATTTGTTAGATGTTCTCATTCACATTGACTAGCAAAAACTCCTACTTAGTTATCACTCTCTTTGTAATGCTTATGAGGCGGACTGGGGAGCTGTGTTTGCCATAAATAACCCTAGCTGTACTGTGCTGTCAGATTTCATTATTTGCCAACTTGATGTGCAGAACTGTCTGCCCTAACAGAAGGTTAAACATCTCAAGGCTTGGGTATTATATTGTGTGTTAAAGCTGAAATCTGGGATAAGCAAATATTGTCTAAATACAAGAGGCATGTGTGTTCTTACTTGAATTGTATTCTGTGTATTTTTTCAGAATTGGTGCACTAATAAAGTGTAAAACCTTACTTATGTGTGGGAATCTCCTGTAATAAAAAACATTACCAGAAAGAAGTGGAATGAAAGTGTTCCTATTGCCGTGGCTGGCCAATTATGATGTGAAACAGTTGGTATAGGTGATCTGACTACCAGACAGACAGTGTCTACATTCCAGAGGGTTGCCACTGTCACTTCAGCTTGTAGTGTCAAATTGCAGGATTATGAATTGAAGTGTCACACTCCATTTAATTGTCCAGATACTTCTTTATTCAATGTAGAGCATACCAAGGGAAAACATGTATCTGGACTATGATGGTGTAAGGGTTTTCCGCGGCGCCCGGCGGCGAGTGTGCGTTCCAGGGTGGAACGCACCAGGAAGTGCTTAACCGCCGTCACGCCTCCTCACTATGACGCCGGCCGATGCGTTCCACCCTGGAACGCGGAAGCGGCACTATGCTTTCCGTCCGTTTCCCGCGCCCACGGGCTATTTAAACATCCATGAAAGGTTAGCAAGGCGTTCCACTATTGAGGATCGAACGCCCTGCTAACCATCATTCAGGACCAATTTAGCCAGCCCTACGGAAGCTCCTTGGATACAGGACATCCTTTCTTCAGCCACAGCCTGACAGGAGGACCTACACTAGCCGCCTCTCTGGGAGCTACACTCAGCAAAACTGCAAGTACTCTGCACCTGTAACTGCAGCCCATATGCTAATGCATTTCTCCTTCTGATGTTACAACTGTGAACCCCATTGACTTTAATCATAGTTGCAGTATTCTGTGTCGTATCACCCTGTGCATGTCCTGGACTGATCCGTAGTACCTGCTGTCATCCAAAAAACGTACTAACGAACTTCTATATTGTTTTTGATGCTTGAAGCAATCTAGTTTTCCTTGCCTAAGTTACGTTAAATCTAGACACTTGCATTGTAGTGGCCTATGAAGTAATAGCCACTACTGGCCCCCCTGATAGGTTACACGGTATATGATGCACGAACCCTAACTCACCGTTAGATTGTGAGCGATGCCAGAGGTTCAAGCCTGAATTACCGTCACACCTCTCATACTGAGTCCTACTCCTTAAAAACTCTGCAGCTGAGATCCAGAACTATACACTCACTAAGACAGGGCGTGACAGATGGCTTAAAATTGGAAACCATTTTGTCCAGTGTGTGAGAATGCATAGAGCTCTTCAGCAGCTGATTTTAGCTCTGCTCTCTGCAGAGGCTTTGTACGGCACAGTGATGATGTCATTGCTACATTTACAATGGTATATGTATGAGTATAAAAATGTATTTGATATAGACAAAGTGTATTTATATCCCTCATAGCTAATGAGGAATGTATTTAAATAAAATTGTTCATGCCTGTAGTTCAGCTTTAATGCAAAGTTTCACAGTCTGTCCTTCGAGTCTGCCCCTATCATCACAATGCCATCAATTTAAAGCAAAAAAAGTCTGTCCATAGTGACCCATGTGTAATGTATAAACCTGCTCCAAACAAACAACTAAAAATTAATAAATATTTTGTTTAAATTATTTTTAAGGTATGTTGTGTGAATGGGAACACATATTTTACATATAGTGGGGATTTCTCAAATTTGACTGCAAAGCTGGAAATACATTTTAAGTATCGCCTATTTACAGGACGGACCTTCATCATACTTTGAAAAAACAATTTTGCTTGAGTTGGTGTTGAATCATAGGACTTTTTCCGGTGTTGTTGCTTATAGTTTGGTGTAGCTTTGTGAGTGAAGATCATTATGTTTGTGGTTTATTCTCCTGGCAAATGTGAAATGTGAGTCCCACATGAATAGTGGTCATAATAATCTGGCCACTCAGTGAATATATATTGGTCAATGATGCTAAAAATGGACTGATCTGAGCAACATTGATACTTCATCTGTAGTGGATTCAATTATATGCAGGTTTATCATAACCTTTGAAGACTTGGATGGTAAGATTCACTATAGTATTTTTGCATTTAGGTGCTTTTACAAAAGGAATAGCTCAAGATTTAGTCTACATTATGCACAAGCTATTTTTAGAGTTGACATTGTCATTTGGTTTTGTAATCTACTCAGTAGTCAGACTCTCATGTAGGTCTCTCATGTGCTGTGATATTGCCTGAATCTAATCTCCCTTGAACTGACTCTTTACTTGTTTCTGGCCACGTTTCTGCCTGCCACCTGAATGAGCCATTTGCCTGTTAATGGACAATGTGTCTGCCTGCCTCTTGGACCAATTCTACCTGTTTCCTGACCACATTTGTTCCTGCTGCGTGCACCAACCCATCTGCAGATTTCACTATGTTCCTGCCATGACACTAGTCCCAGTCATCCTCTATGAACAACTGTACCATAATTACTCTTTGTTCACCTTCTGCTCCTCCTTTGCTGTCTGGCCGGTGAACATAGCATTGTGTATAAGTACTGAGGACAACCAAGTACCAGTAGACCTGCTTTCCTTAAGATAATAGGGCTGCTTAAGGTGAATGCTGAAATATCCAATTTTAGTGGATTTAATTTTCAAAACAAAGAAATACCAAATGAGCATAATCAACTAAATGTATTGATAATTTTGCTTTAAGTTAAACAAATCTTACATTTATTTAGCTTTAAAAAAAGAAATTGATAATGAATATGGTAAAAGAAAAAATGTTGGTAACAGCATCTCCACAGAATATATAGAAATAATGTAGGTATGTTTTAATTACAGCATATGTGTTACCATTAACTATGTAATACAAAGATTACATCTGACAGTAAACCTGTACTGTCTACAAAAGTAAAACAAACATGGTATATAACTGCAAACATGATGAGATGCAAAAAAATGCCTTAAAGGAGAACTATGGGGTCAGGGCTTTTCCCCATAGTTCTCCTTAGGGTAACAGGAGTACACAAACTAGCATCCTCCCGTTACCCTAAGCTCAGTATACCCTGAGCTACAGCTCGCGGTATACTGAGACGCCGCAGCCGGAGCGGATCCTGACATCGATTTTGAGATCCGCCCAGCTGCGTGAGTGACAGCTGGCTCTGCCTATATAGAGGCAGAGCCAGCTGTACCCGCCCCCTCCCCCGTCCGTTCCGCCAGTCAGCGCTGGCGGAGCGGGGAGGGGAGAATCCAGCCCCTCCCCTGTCACGTCAGAGAGCCGTGACAGAATCGAGAGGTGAGCGAACGCCAGTATATGTTCGCTCACCGCTCACCTCCCGATCTACTGAGCCGACCTGTGACAGTCTCATTGTCACAGGTCGGCTAGAACTATGAGGTGAGTGAAAAGCACTCACCTCATAGTTCTCCTTTAAGTTCCCCCGTCTGACATTCCTCAATGCCATGCACAGTGACTAAAACCTTATGAGATACCCAAGCAATTGATTAGTGGAAGCAGAGAGGCATGTCTTGGGACTCCTGGGCCACAGTGAAGAACTAAAAGTATGTCCTAACACCTTATGCTACCCTAATTATGTTTGATGCTTGTTTTTATTTTTTGTTAAGTACATGTTTTCCTAAATGCCAAATTTCCATGTGTTTAAAAAAAAACAGTGCTTAAAATGTTAAAATCTGCTTCGATTGCAAATTGGCTTTGGAAATAAAGCTGCATGAGAGATCAGGTCAATGATTTTATTAAAGTGACAGCAGATCCCTGGAGAAAGATGTTCATATGCCTTTTTTGTTTAAATCGACAGCTGTACAGGTAGCAAACTGTTACAACAACTCAAGCTCATCTTAATGTGTTGAGCAAACTTTTTTTTTTTATTCATTATTTTTACATATTTGAGGATTATCTCCTTCTATATCTATTTCATCTATCTATCTATCTATCTATCTATCTATCTATCTATCTATCTATCTATCTATCTATCTATCTATCTATCTATCTATTAAATGAATTAACTAGGTTAGCTGTACATGTAGCAAGTAACTAAACTAAAAATATGGAATACAAATTAAGCTATTTGCTTAACACACATACTGTGTGTGTGTGTATATATAT
>NW_017306740.1:756915-764148 GCF_000935625.1 Nanorana parkeri
TCATCTTATTTGCTGTATGTATGTAATTTAAATATAAAAAGTAAGCTAGAAGTTATTTCAGGGAGAACAATCAATTTGTAAAAAGCATATAATATTGTAAGAGCCCTCCATAAAGTGAATTCTTTTTTGACATTATATGTACTTTGACCAGTGTTCTGGAAAAAAAAAGAATCCTTTTACAAAAAGGAACATAACAGATGTGAGCTCAGTGGGAATCTTTCAGACACAGTTCTGACATATGTATATAGCGATTTTACTCTGCAACAGGTCACACCGACTTGAATAAAGAACATAAACAGGTTTATTCAGTAAAGCATTGCCAAGAGCAATTTTCATGTACAAAATGCAGTAACTCTTAGCAGTCAATTACAATTTATTATACATCAGATGTAATTCTGGATCGGAGTCTGGCCTTTTAAAAAGTGAACTGGAAAAAGTAAACGTTAATCCAGGTATTGCTAAACTGCTAAATGTATTTGCGTGTTCAGAGTACTATACAATATTCCTGCCATTAATCTGAGAGTTAGAATTCATTCACACTTGCCACTTGTGGTTTTGTGCTCTATATGCAGAGAAAATTCTGTCAATCTAGGTGCTGTGTTTATGCTTCTAGATGTGTTAAATGATGCGCTTTTACATGTATATGCATTTAGATGCATTTAGCAGCAAATGTAAGTATCAAATCATGTTTACATGCATGTACATGTGTTTTGGTGTGTTTAGAAGATAACATTGATTCCTGGATGCACTTGACTTTTTTTCTAAATGCAGCTAAACTGACTGCAGATAAAGCATTCAAATGCAAAATGTGAATAAATCCATAGGAAACAATTAGATGTATATATATGCACTTAGAAAACATTTGTAAATGCATATACATGCATCAAATCACACCTAGTATGATTGTAGACTAGGAATACAGGCACCAGACATAGCAACCAACAATTTTGTGCAATGGCAATAAAGTACAATTACAATTTCATAATATAACACAACAATAATAATGTTGCATTTATAAGCAGAGTAAAGTGGTATAATTGCCATTATTGCTTAACAATCATAGGCATCAAAATGAGGTTGCATGTTCCTAAAGCTTGTCAAACATTTCCTAGGTTGTGAGATATAAAGGGTTTACTGAGTCAAAAGCATTTTTGCTTTTTGGAACCTTGGCAGTATGGCACCTGCAGGTTCTATATTATTAATTTCTATCAATTGATAACCTAATCAGAAAATGGTGGAGATTTAACCTCGTGTGCAATTTTTAAAACACAAACAGCAGAGTATAAATATATTGTTTATTTTATTTGGTTTAGAGACACTCAGAACAAGGCTGTTAAAATGACAGGAGAGCCCCTTTGAGCATTATAGTGGAGCTGGGGAAGGCAATTCACACCAGGAAATCCACTCTCTCAGGTTATGTTTGGACAATTGTGCACCTAGGTGCTGCAAGGGATCTGATATCCCAGTCTATTGTTAAAGTGAATAGTCGATAAGGCTAAACCTACATTCATGTGTAATTCGGAAAAAACACCACCCAGATATCATCCAGTGAAAATACAATGCAAAAAAAGTTGGACCCCTCTAGGTAGGATGATTAAATATCTAGTAGTTTTCTCTGAAACATCTTTGACCATATATATACTTTTTATAATGGATTTTTTATAACAAGAACAACAAAATCTATAGTAAATAGATTTTAGATTTTAAAAAGTATTCTGTTCTCCTTTATCTATGATTTATTTTTTGACAGATTTTACAAAAGTAAAATTCTAGATCGCATACCATGTGATCATAGCCTTAAGCTGGCCTAACAATGAGAATTTTATTTGTGCAGAACTAAATGATCAGACAGAATAATCCTCTGTTTGTCTGACTTAAATATCCTCTGTTTACTGCATGTAGCTTTGCATGTATGGTTGCCTTTAGGCTACATTTAATATACTGCAATAGCTTTACCAAAAACATCTCTGTTGCATGATGATGGTTATAGAAATAGTACTATTTGCTTTCTGAATATTAATTTCAAGCACATTACCCTTTCCAAACGTTGGTGACATAGGTGACTACACTATGGATATCTTAGGTTGAAGAGAGAGAAATGATGACACATTAAGTTATGTAAGGAAACCCTCACAAATGTAGTACTGACCATATTTTAAAGAAAAACTCCAGCAAATGTTTTTATTTACTCTTGCAGTGGGGCTACCCCCACACTGTAAGGGTTAAGTGCTCATTTGTGTCTAGGTTGTTCTTAGGCTGGTCCTTCCAGTGTATCTCCCCCTCCTCTGCTAAGGTCTAAGGTCCAGTAAATCATCACATCTATACATAGTGTATAGACGTGAGGATGCCGAGGAAGATTCCAGTGGCAAAATCTGGTATCTGAAAGATCATTGGAACTGAAACACCACGGGAGTCGTCTATCTGATGACTTGCCATTATGGAGCCTTTTATGTGGGCAGGACCATCAGCCCCCTCAAAAAGTGAATTCAAGACGATGCTCTGGTCTGTCCTGAAAACCTCTCTTTGTCCATGAATATAATCCACATATGGGTGGTGTAGATTTCAATGACAAGATGTTGCTGCCCTATGTGGCAACCAGAAAATCAGTTTACTGGTACAAAAAAGTTTATATCTACCTTTTCCAATTGACCATGTACAATAAAAAAAATTATATATATATATATATATATATTAAAGTCTACAGGTGCTGTCTCCTAACTAAAATATCAAGTGGAAATAAATTATAACAGCTCTGATTTACCAGGAAGGTTACCAGGCTCTTGCAGTCAGCATCCCTAATATGATCCCTTCCACCCAAGGAGACCAGACACCCCAAAAAAAGATGCCATATGTGTAGCAGAGATGGATTTAGGCATGCAATATGTTACTCATATGCTTGACTAGCTGCTATTTGCTTTTGTTGTATCTCCTGTGTACTGACTCCTGTTTATTTACTTTATTTCTGCCTGCTGCCCCAACTACTACTTTGCCTGCATACCGACCATGTGTTTGCTGAACTGACCCTTGCTTGTTTTATTGCCACGTTACTTCCTGCTGCCTGGACTAATCCTTTGCCTGCATACTGACCACATCTCTGCCTGCCACCTGAGCTGACCTTGGCCTGTTTATAAACTACATTTATGCCTGCCACCTGGGCCGATCATTTGCCTTCATACTAACCACATCTCTGCCTGCTGCCTGAACTGACCTGCATACTGACCAATTCTCTGTCTGCTGCCTGTAGTGACCCATCTGCATGTCCCACTGACAATGTTCCAGCGTAAACATCAGTCCCAGACATCCTCTGCAGACAACTGCACTCCTGGAACCACAGGCTGTGAAAAAGTTTCATATGTGTGGTATCCGCATACCCAGAAGGAGTAGCACGACGCTAAGGTCATCAGTTTAGAGATACGCACAAATACTGGCCCTAGAATTGGTGCTCTCACTTCGGCGTGCGCGGCGATACACAACCTGTGTAGCGTGTTCGTCATTTTCATACTTAGGCGCACCCAGTGCGGTTTACGTGAAGATGTGCATGCTCACGGGGGCAGGGACTTAAAACATGTTTTAAATTATTTTTAGATGTATTTTATTTAATGTTAATTTTTAAAATTGTTTTTTTTACTTTAATTGCTATCACATAGGGGGGGCTTGCAAGCTACCATGTGATAGCAGATGGTGGTGACAGATACTCTTTAAGGTGATGCTGGGTGTCACCTTTACACTCCAAATAAGCTATTGAAATGCAGATCGCACTTCAATAGCATATAGCTGGGCTTCAGGAGCCCAGCACTGACAGCTATGGGACCGGAAGTGATGCAATCTGCATCGCTCCTAGTCCCATAGAACAGGGAGGGGGGTCAATGAATTGAGGTTCATCCATCTCCTCCCCAGATTCCCGTCCACACCAAAGAAGCTGGCCCCGGGCCCGTAGGAGAGGCAACAGAGCCCGGGAAACACGGCGGGGGTGTCAGGTGGAGGGGATCCCTTCACCGGCCTGTAGAAGTGATCTGGCAACAGCTGAGTTGCCAGAATCAGTTCTACTGTAAAGCCAACAGTCGGCTTTACAACTTTAAACAGAGTTTTTGCCACCGGGAGTCTGTTTAAATAGCCCTGATGCCAGCGACGTACACAGTACGTTGTTGGTCATGAAGGGGTTAATAGAATACCTGGTTGTTTTTTGTTGTTGTTTTTTAGCGTTTTTCATTTTTCGCTCTCCTGATTCCTGTTTTGATTTGGGGGTTGCCCTGCTCCTTGCTCCATCTCTTTGGGTCCCTCCCAGTCCGCGCCCATGGTTGGATGATGGATAGTGGTGGATATCGCCATCTTATAGATTATTGTAAGTTCATTGAATTAAACAAATTGCATTAGTCATTAAATGTGTTTATATAATTAAATCATGTCTTCTAAAATATAGATTTCTTGTACAAAGACAGTAGCCTATTCCTGAAGAAGCGGATCTCCATGAAGTGAGTAGAAATTTGTTTTCCTCCCACTGGACTACAATAAAATAAGGACACTGATATCCAGCAAACGGTAAAAAGTACTGTAATGTTAAAATTGTGGGAGGATGCGGTTACATCCTTTGGTCTTTTTTTTAGACAATGTTTTCTGTTCTTTTAAAATCATGCATTACATTTTATTATTGTTACATTTTATATAAAAAAGTACACTTGCGTGATCCTTGGAGTACCTTAAAAGTCCAAATCTTTATTCTTCTCTGTGATATAAATGATTAGGATGTGGTACTCCCCCTCTATGCATACCTCATTGTATGGAAATAACAAAATTTTTAATATAGTAAAACATAAAACATGTTAATTAAATACTAGCAAAAGAAAGCTCTTTCTCCCCCAAAAATTATATAAAATTCATTTTGGTACAGCATTGCATGGCTGAATAAATGTCAAAGTATCTCAGCACTGAATACTGACAAATGGCCTGGACAGAAAGGGGGTTTTTGTGCTGATTGGCTGATATAAAGGAAGCATCTACTAGAAGATTGGAAATCAACTAAAGCATTTGGGTGGGGCCAAGTACTGAAAAAAATGCACAACTGGAGTAAAATTATGCAAAATATTATTATTATATGTGGTGTAGCAAAAGTGTAAATTATACAAATACGCACCCACCCGTACAGCCATGAGGAGATCCAAAAACACCCACACAGCCCTGGTGAGACCCACCGCCTGACAGCCATGGGAAAACCTGCTCACAGCCAGGGTGAGACCACATGCAGCCATGTTGAGATCACTCACAGCCCTGGTGAGACTGGTCACAGCCATGGTGAGACCTGCACGCATCCCTAGTGAAACTGCACAGCCATGGTGAGACCCACACACAGCCCTGGTGAGCCTGAGTATGGCCCTGTGAGACCGCACAGCCATGGTGAGACCCGCGTGCAGCACTAGTGAGTCCACACAGCCCTGGAGGGACCCACACACAGCCCTGGTGAGACTGCACAGACCTGATGAGACAGCACACAGCCCTTGTGAAATCGCATGCAGCACTAGTCAGACCTCGCACAGCCTCCTGAGATGCCACATAGCCATGGTGAGAGCAATACAGAGTATGTAGCTTCATATTATTCTGCATTGCTGTATAATGTCTTGTTGGCATTTTTAGTACTCTATAGCTAAGGGTATTCTGCATTACTGTATAATGTATTGCTGGGATTTGTAGTCCTCTATTGCTGGAGGTATTCTGCATTGTTGTAAAATGTATCACTGTGATTTGTAGTTCTCTATAGCTAGTGGTATTCTGCATTACTAGGATTTGTAGCCCCTCTACAGCTTGGGGTCAGTGACAGAGGTGCAGCATTTGCAGCTGTGACCGGGCCCTGGTGCTCCACCACTGTCCTAAAATTATTAGTCTGTGTTGTTTTAGTAAAACTGTCACATGGCACTAAAAAAAGTATTGCAATTGGTATCGGCGAGTACTTAGGAAAAGTATTGGTACTGATACTTGGTCTTGAAAAAATGTGCATCCTTAGAGAAAATTAATAAATGAATATAAATGGAGGGTAAAACTAATAATTTTTTAAAAGTTAAACATGAGAATTTGAATAAAATGATCAATAATAATTTGCTAAAGGACAGATTTCAGTTTAAGAAATGTAGATGAATTACAAAAGTAAGTTGTATGGTTCATTAGCATATCTACAGTATAAGCTGATCTGGAACAATAGAGGCAGCATTTTGCTTTCACTTGAATACAAAATAAGAAATACAATAAAAAATGAGGGCTTAGAAGCTAAACATAAACTTACATGAGCTGACAATTCACGGCATTTAAAACAATGTATTCATTGCAACAAGCAAGTAGAATATTTGTCAAGTGAAAACTCATTATAAGTCAGCTCATTATAGAAAGAAACAATACTTTATTATTCAGATGATTAACAACATACTACATTTTAGATTTAAATTGTTTTACCAATACATATAAAGTTGTTCTGACTGATTTTATACAATGCTTTATGGTAAAAAGAAGTTGAAAAAAACCAATACCAATATGTAGAATTAACCCATGTATGGTATTAACCCTTTCGCGGCCAAGCCCTCCGAAACATTTTTCAAATCAGCTGGCCACACCATTTTTGCAATTTTTCCCATTGATTTGATTTTCAACTGCTGGGTTGCTAGCGTTTGTGAAAAAAACCCCGAACCATATATTTTCTGAAAGCGGAGGCCCGGTAGAATAAAAAGATGGTGCTACTAAATTTGTAGGCCCTGCGATAATTGCGCAAATGTTTTTCAAATTAATATTTAACCGATAAAAATACACAATTCAAATGATAAAACACACTAAAATCAGAATCAGCGCACAAAATTTTTTTTTGACTAAATCTAAAAGATAAAACTGTATTGAGTCAATAAATAACAAATATTTGCAAATTTTAAATTGCGCCTTTTTGCGAAAAGGTAAAAAAATGACGGTACGCAAAACTGTAAATAAGCGACTTATGTTAAAAAATAGTTTTTACGCTGTGTTGGTGTTTGTGTTGTGATAAAATGATACAGGCGTATATTTATTTGCAACACAAAGATCACAATGCATGGCAATGCGTCACAAAGCTTTGCCATGCGCTGCCACAGTTAATTTAATTATTTTTTAAAGAAAAAAATAAATTAAAAAAAATCATGCACTGCGATGCGTTCTAACTGCACTGCAGCACATGTGCATGGCGTACACCTCAATATGTGTATGTTAGGGGGGAAGGAGGGGCAG